>NW_027364483.1:17500-222768 GCF_046119375.1 Phyllobates terribilis | reverse complement strand
CGTATGCTGTGTATGTGGTGGTGTTTGGTTTGACTTCTCTATATACCGCATGCTGTGTGTGTGTGGAGGGGGGGGACTTGTCTATATACCGTATGCTGTGTGCGGGGGACTTGTCTATATACTGTATGCTGTGTATGGGGGACTTGTCTATATACCGTATACTGTGTGTGGGGGACTTGTCTATATACTGTATGCTGTGTAGGGGACTTGTCTATATACCGTATGATGTATGGGGGACTTGTCTATATACCGTATACTGTGTGTGGGGTACTTGTCTATATACTGTATGCTGTGTGTGGGGGACTTGTCTATATACCGTATGCTGTGTGTGGGGGACTTGTCTATATACCGTATGCTGTGTGTGGGGGACTTGTCTATATACTGTATGCTGTGTGTGGGGGACTTGTCTATATACCGTATGCTGTGTGTGGGGGACTTGTCTATATACCGTATGCTGTGTGTGGGGGACTTATTTATATACCGTATGCTGTGTGTGGGGGACTTGTCTATATACGGCATGCTGTGTGTGGGGGACTTGTCTATATACCATATGCTGTGTGTGGGGGACTTGTCTATATACCGTATGCTGTGTGTGGGGGACTTGTCTATATACCGTATGCAGTGTGTGGGAGACTTGTCTATATACCGTATGCCGTGTGTGGGGGACTTGTCTGTATACCGTATGCCGTGTGTGGGGGACTTGTCTATATACCGTATGCTGTGTGGGGGGGACTTGTCTATATACCATATGCTGTGTGGGGGACTTGTCTATATACCGTATGCTGTGTGTGCGGGACTTGTCTATATACCGTATGCTGTGTGCGGGGGACTTGTCTATATACCTTATGCTGTGTGTGGGGGACTTGTCTATATACCGTATGCTGTGTGTGGGGGACTTGTCTATATACCGTATGCTGTGTGTGGGGGACTTGTCTATATACTGTATGCTGTGTGTGGGGGACTTGTCTATATACTGTATGCTGTGTGGGGGGGACTTGTCTATATACTGTATGCTGTGTGGGGGGGACTTGTCTATATACCTTGTTTTGATGTGGGAGATATGGCTTTTTCACCACAATTCTGGCCAGTTTTCTCTGAACAGTAGATGAGTGAAGCTGAGTCCCACTGGTTGCTGCCAGTTCTGAGCTGATGGCACTGCTGGACATCTTCCGCTTTTGAAGGAAAGTAACCATAATGTGTCATACATCTGCTGCACTAAGTTTCCTTGGCTGACCACTGCATCTACTGACCTCAACGTTGCACATTTTCTTGTGCTTCTTCATAAGTGCTTGAATGACACATCTTGAACCCTCAATCTGCATTGACATTTGTGCCTTAGAGACCTTGCTGATGTAGTATAACTTCCTTGTGTATTCTTGCTCAGTCTTGCCATGGTGTATGACCAGACACCTGACTGTATTATTACAAAATCCCTGACTTTGCGCAGGTGTACCTGGAATAATTGATGCTGTTTTAAAGTGAAAAGTTGGTCACACCAAATATTAATTGGATCTAGATTTTTCGTTTGTTCATTCACTTTGTATTTTGTTAATTGATTAAATAAATCATTAACATTTCTATTTTTGAAGCGTTCTTACTTTACAGCATTTTTTCTACACCTTTCTAAAAATTATTTTTATGTGATAGTGTCTTTTATTTGCTCATTAATAATCTGATATATCTTTTGGTATTTTGTGTATAGTTGTTTTTTTGCTGTTGGGGTAAATTGTAGGATATTGATTTCAGAGTGGTTTCCTGATCCTTTGATTGTAGGAATGAGTGGTATATATGTGCTAATAAATTAGGACAAAACATAGGAAATTTAGGAAAAAACTGAACATCTCAGCAGTAATAACATGCTGATTGTGATGTCATGAAGATGACTTGAATTTCCACCAATCAGAGATCAGCATGTTTCAGGTCACCCAGATAGAACAGTCCATGAAACATGAGTCACGGCCACTGTGAGGTCATAATGCTGATTAGAATTTCCACCAGTCAGAAAACAGAACCGCCCAGAAGAACCACCCAGGAGGTATGAGTCATCGCCACTGTGAGGTCATAATGCTGACCAATCACAGAGCAGCCACACCCAGATTTTCCACCAATCAGAGAGCAGCCACACCCAGATTTTCCACCAATCAGAGATCAGCAGTGGGTATAAATAGCCGCTACCACCTGCCCGGCTTAGCCTTGCACTGGTTGGGACTCTCTTTTTTTCTCTCTCTTGGTATCTCCCGGTATCTCTCCCTCCCCTCTCTCTTCTCTCTCTCTCTCTTTGACCCAACGGCCGTCTTAAGGGCTACCCCAAATGTGTAAAAGATAGAACCAATATTTGTGTTGTTTGTCCGTTTTATGAGCCTGTGATTAACCCCTTCCCACTCTTTGCCATATATATATATATATTATATACATAGTATGTGCAGGTGGGCCTTAAACGGAATTTCCAGGACAAACATATTGATGGCCTATCCCCTGGTTAGCTCATTAATATCAGATTTGTGGGGGTCCGGCACGTGGCACCTCAACTACTCAGTTGTTTGAAACTCTGGCAGAGGTCAGATGTAAACATTGTTGTGGAGCTGAACATCACAGCTCTCGTCACTGTGTAGTGGCTGCTACCTGGTGCTGCAGATCAGCTCCTATTACATGAATATTAGCTGACTTGCAGGACCCACAGTACAGTGAATGGAGCAGTGATGTTCAGATCTTCAAACTATTTACATCTGAGCGTTGCAAACAAGTGATGGGTAGAGCCAGTGCCGCGTGTCGGAGCCCACCGATCTGATATTGATAACCCATCCCCAGGATGGCAGCTCAGTAGATACCATACCAGGATGGGGGACATTATGCCAGAATGGGTACATTATACCAGAATGGGGACATTGTATCAGAATTAGGTCATTATGCCAGAATGTGAGACACTGTAACAGAATGGAGTGCATTGTACCAGGATGGGGGACATTAAACCAGGGCGAGGGACATTAAACCAGTATGATGGTCATTAAACCAGGATGGGGGGCATTATACCAGGATGGGGACATTATACCAGAATGGGGACACTATTCTAGTATGGGGACATTTTACCAAGATGAAGGACACTATATCAGAATGGGGACAATATATCGGAAGGGGGACAACATACCAGGAAGGGGGACTTTAAATCAGAATGGGGACATTATATCAGAATGGGGAAATTATACCAGAATTGGGGAAATTATACCAGAATAAGGGACACTATACCAGAATGGGGTACACCATACCCGGATGGGTGACACTATATCAGAATGGGGACATTATATCACAATGATGATGTTATACCAGGATGGGGGACATTATATCACAACCATGATATTATACCAGTATGGGGTATATTATAGCAACATGGGGGACATAATGCCAGAACTGGAGATACTATACCAGGATGTGGGGCATTATACCAGCTTTGGGGACATTATAGCAGAATTGGGAGCATTACACCAGCATGGGGATATTATACCAGGTTAGAGACATTATACCAAAATGGGGACATTATATCAGAATGGGGACACTATACCAGGATGGGGACATTAAACCAGAATGAAGGAAATGATGCCAGAATGGGGACATTACCAGACAGGGGCACAGGTGGGGGAAAATGTTATAGCATAAGGCCCAGCATGTGGGAGATTATTACAAGAAGGAGCCAGGATGGGGGACATTGCTACATAGGGAGAGAACACATATACTGTATCTTTATAGGATCCAGAATGCTACAAGGGCCCATACATCTGACCAACATGCAGGTGGGGGCCTATCAGACTCTAGTTACTCCACTGGGTGGGACCAGATCGTTTCCAGGACTCCTTGTTCTTTACATTGAAGATAATTCTTAATGACATTGGCTGTACGTTTGGGGTTGTTGTTCTGCTGAAGAAAACATTTGGATCCAATCAGACACCTCCCTGATGATATTGCATGATGGATAAGTATCTGCCTCTATATCTCAGCATTGAGGGAACCAATAATTCTAACCCAATTCCCACTTCCATTTGCTGAAATGCAGCCCCAAACTTACAGGACCCTCCACCGTGCTTATGGATCACTATTGCCCACAGACACTCATTATTGTACTGCTCTCCAGCCCTTTAGTGAACAAAATCTCTTCTGTAATAACAACATTTTTCATATTTTGACTCAACCGTCCAGAGCACATCCTGCCAATTTTCTACACCCTGGTTCCTCTGTTTTAATGCATAGTTGAGTCACTTGGCCTTGTTTTGATGTGGAACATATGGCTTTTTCGCCACAATTCTGCTATGAAGAGAACTTCTGGCCAGTCTTCTCTGAACAGTAGATGAGTGAAGCTGAGTCCCACTGGTTGCTGCCAGTTCTGAGCTGATGGCACTGCTGGACATCTTCCGCTTTTGAAGGAAAGTAACCATAATGTGTCATACATCTGCTGCACTAAGTTTCCTTGGCCGACCACTGCATCTACTGACCTCAACGTTGCACAATTTCTTGTGCTTCTTCATAAGTGCTTGAATGACACATCTTGAACCCTCAATCTGCTTTGAAATTTGTGCCTTAGAGACCTTGCTGATGTAGTATAACTTCCTTGTGTATTCTTGCTCAGTCTTGCCATGGTGTATGACCAGACACCTGACTGTATTATTACAAAATCCCTGACTTTGCGCAGGTGTACCTGAAATAATTGATGCTGTTTTAAAGTGAAAAGTTGGTCACACCAAATATTGATTGGATCTAGATTTTTCGTTTGTTCATTCACTTTGTATTTTGTTAATTGATTAAATAAATCATTAACATTTCTATTTTTGAAGCGTTCTTACTTTACAGCATTTTTTCTACACCTTTCTAAAAATTATTTTTATGTGATAGTGTCTTTTATTTGCTCATTCATAATCTGATATATCTTTTGGTATTTTGTGTATAGTTGTTTTTTTGCTGTTGGGGTAAATTGTAGGATATTGATTTCAGAGTGGTTTCCTGATCCTTTGATTGTAGGAATGAGTGGTATATATGTGCTAATAAATTAGGACAAAACATAGGAAATTTAGGAAAAAACTGAACATCTCAGCAGTAATAACATGCTGATTGTGATGTCATGACGATAACTTGAATTTCCACCAATCAGAGATCAGCATGTTTCAGGTCACCCAGATAGAACAGTCCATGAAACATGAGTCACGGCCACTGTGAGGTCATAATGCTGATTAGAATTTCCACCAGTCAGAAAACAGAACCGCCCAAAAGAACCACCCAGGAGGTATGAGTCATCGCCACTGTGAGGTCATAATGCTGACCAATCACAGAGCAGCTGACGCGCCCCCTGGGCCTGTGCTGTGCAGGGGAACCCGGAACCGGGCCTGTTGTAGGATGCTGGGGGTTGTAGTCTCCGTGTGGCGGTGACCCGGTCCGTGCCCAGGGTGGTCAAACCAGTGGCAGTCTTAAGTACTAACAATGTCCGACTACGCCACCCGTGGATTGCGGTCAGTGGGGTCCGCCGCTGTGCTGCCGACCGCTGAGGCTGATGTTGTTTGCGCAGCTGAGTATGGGATGACTCCCCACGGGAGAAGTATTGCCTCAGGGCAGCTAATGTGGATGATGGTGGTGATGGTGTGAGTGTCCCAGTACTGATGGTGCTGGTGCGGCGAGGAACCACAGAGACGTGCAGTTGCAGTTTTCAATGCTTTACTCACAGTTCTTTATCAGGTCACTTGTGCGCAGTTAGGACCGCCCGAATCGTGCTGCGTCCACCAGGTGAGGGACTCGGTCAACTCCCAGGCAATTCCGGAGTGTGGTTCAGAGCTCCCTTCTCTTTCCTTTCTCTGGCCGTCCCCACCAGTGACCCACCTTTGTCCAGTTTCCTCGGGCCTTCTGTTGGCGAAACCTCTCTCCGGTTTCCCTGACCCTATACGGTATGCCTTTCTGGTGGATGTAGTGAGGGGTCACACCAAGATGTGTTAACAACCTCCGGTCTTTGGCTGAGGAATCTGTTGCCTCCACCAATTTGGGTTCCGGTACCCTGTTCTGCCAACCCTTCACCCTGTATCTCCTCTGGGCATATGGGGTTCCTTCTGTCCTCGTGTCTCTGGGCCTTTCTCTGTGTTCCTTGCTTCCTTTCTCCTCTGTTCCAGTTCCTTTCCTACTTTCCTTTCTGTTCCTTCTTATCTCTCGCTCTCAGGCTCCAGCCTCCTGACAAGGCCTGCCTGCAGAGCAGAGCCCATGCAGGGGCTCTGCTTCCTGTCTTCTCCTCAGACTGTCTCCACTGAACTGAACCCTGATCTAAGATGGTGCCCACCTTTTATACCTCCTTCTGACACCCGAGCCCAGGTGACTTGCAACCAATGGGCTCCTGCCTATGCCCAGAGACCCACCCCTATCTGCTCCTACACCACTGGGTTTCCCTTTCCCCGCCCCACTCCAGCCAGGGACAGAAGCTGTCGTGCCTGCACTTCTGTGGGAGCACCGTTGAGCTGTCCCTCGGAAATGGGGTGTGTGTGGTGCATGCAGCTAAACGAGTCCTGGTCCACACTCCATCCTTACCCGGGAGTGGAATATCACACCTCTGGTCTGAGGTGCAATACCCCTGTAGCAGCTGAGCCCTCGGGGTGCTACACAGCCACACCCAGATTTTCCACCAATCAGAGAGCAGCCACACCCAGATTTTCCACCAATCAGAAATCAGCAGTGGGTATAAATAGTCGCTACCACCTGCCCGGCTTAGCCTTGCACTGGTTGGGTCTCTCTTTTTATCTCTCTCTTGGTATCTCCCGGTATCTCTCCCTCCCCTCTCTCTTCTCTCTCTCTCTTTGACCCAACGGCCCTCTTAAGGGCTACCCCAAATGTGTAAAAGATAGAACCAATATTTGTGTTGTTTGTCCGTTTTATGAGCCTGTGATTAACGCCTTCCCACTCTTTGCCATATATATATATTATATACGTAGTATGTGCAGGTGGGCCTTAAACGGAACTTCCAGGACAAACATATTGATGGCCTATCCCCTGGTTAGCTCATTAATATCAGATTTGTGGGGGTCCGGCACGTGGCACCTCAACTACTCAGTTGTTTGAAACTCTGGCAGAGGTCAGATGTAAACATTGTTGTGGAGCTGAACATCACAGCTCTCGTCACTGTGTAGTGGCTGCTACCTGGTGCTGCAGATCAGCTCCTATTACATGAATATTAGCTGACTTGCAGGACCCACAGTACAGTGAATGGAGCAGTGATGTTCAGATCTTCAAACTATTTACATCTGAGCGTTGCAAACAAGTGATGGGTAGAGCCAGTGCCGCGTGTCGGAGCCCACCGATCTGATATTGATAACCCATCCCCAGGATGGCAGCTCAGTAGATACCATACCAGGATGGGGACATTATGCCAGAATGGGTACATTATACCAGAATGGGGACATTGTATCAGAATTAGGTCATTATGCCAGAATGTGAGACACTGTAACAGAATGGAGTGCATTGTACCAGGATGGGGGACATTAAACCAGGGCGAGGGACATTAAACCAGTATGATGGTCATTAAACCAGGATGGGGGGCATTATACCAGGATGGGAACATTATACCAGAATGGGGACACTATTCTAGTATGGGGACATTTTACCAAGATGAAGGACACTATATCAGAATGGGGACAATATATCGGAAGGGGGACAACATACCAGGAAGGGGGACATTAAATCAGAATGGGGACATTATATCAGAATGGGGAAATTATACCAGAATTTGGGACATTATACCAGAATAAGGGACACTATACCATAATGGGGTACACCATACCCGGATGGGTGACACTATATCAGAATGGGGACATTATATCACAATGATGATGTTATACCAGGATGGGGGACATTATATCACAACGATGATATTATACCGTATGGGGTATATTATAGCAACATGGGGGACATAATGCCAGAACTGGAGATACTATACCAGGATGTGGGGCATTATACCTGCTTTGGGGACATTATAGCAGAATTGGGAGCATTACACCAGCATGGGGATATTATACCAGGTCAGAGACATTATACCAAAATGGGGACATTATATCAGAATGGGGACACTATAACAGGATGGGGACATTAAACCAGAATGAAGGAAATGATGCCAGAATGGGGACATTACCAGACAGGGGCACAGGTGGGGGAAAATGTTATAGCATAAGGCCCAGCATGTGGGAGATTATTACAAGAAGGAGCCAGGATGGGGGACATTGCTACATAGGGAGAGAACACATATACTGTATCTTTATAGGATCCAGAACGCTACAAGGGCCCATACATCTGACCAACATGCAGGTGGGGGCCTATCAGACTCTAGTTACTCCACTGGGTGGGACCATATCATTTCTAGGACTCCTTGTTCTTTACATTGAAGATAATTCTTAATGACATTGGCTGTACGTTTGGGGTTGTTGTTCTGCTGAAGAAAACATTTGGATCCAATCAGACACCTCCCTGATGATATTGCATGATGGATAAGTATCTGCCTCTATATCTCAGCATTGAGGGAACCAATAATTCTAACCCAATTCCCACTTCCATTTGCTGAAATGCAGCCCCAAACTTACAGGACCCTCCACCGTGCTTATGGATCACTATTGCCCACAGACACTCATTATTGTACTGCTCTCCAGCCCTTTAGTGAACAAAATCTCTTCTGTAATAACAACATTTTTCATATTTTGACTCAACCGTCCAGAGCACATCCTGCCAATTTTCTACACCCTGGTTCCTCTGTTTTAATGCATAGTTGAGTCACTTGGCCTTGTTTTGATGTGGAACATATGACTTTTTTGTAGCATCGGCGTCTCTGCCCCGTACTAGGCAGAGACGCCGTCCCTCTCACCTCCCCGCTCCTGGCGCGGCGTCCTCCAGCGCTTCTCTCCCCGCTGCTTCCGGCACGCGCTCCTTCCCCGGCAGTGTGCTTAGGGCGCGCGTGCGCGCTCCCCCTCTCTTGAAGGGACCGCGCGCGCCGTCCTAAGGAGTCCCCGGCCAATTGCCGGAGGACCTCCCATATTTAAGGCACCTCCTCCAAAATGGAGGTGCCCGAGCAATGTTGTTGCAAAGCCTTCACTCTGCTTCAGCCCTCAGGTCCCGTTACCAGTTACCAGCCAGTCACCTGCCAGATTCCTGCTTGTTACCTGCCAGTCACCTGCCGGATTCCTGCCTGTTACCTGCCAGTTACCTGCCTGATTCCTGCTTGATACCTGCCTGATATCCGTTTACCTGCTTGCAAGCCTGCGGTCCGACGGTCTGCTCTCCTACACCTGTCAGTCTGTCTATGGACCAGCCTGCTCGCTCACCTGGGAGCGCTCATCTGCTACCTGCCTGCTAGCCTACCTGGAGGCTCTGCCGTCACTTGCCCTGACCACCTGCCTGTCCAGAGACTCTCGCCTGCTCACCTGGGAGCGCTCACCTGCTACCTGTCTGCTAGCCTACCTGGAGGCTCTGCCGTCACTTGCCGTGACCACCTGCCCGTCCAGAGACTCTCGCCCGCTCACCTGGGAGCGCTCACCAGCCACCTGCCTGCTGTCCTTCTACCCAGAGACTGTCCCTGTCACTTGCCGTGAGTACCCATCCTTTTACCCAGAGACTGTCCCTGTCACTTGCCGTGACTACCTGCCCCTCTACCCAGAGACTGTCCCTGTCACTTGCCGTGACTACCTGCCCGTCTTCCCTGGGAGCCACCCGCTTCCTTACATGGACTGCCCCCTTGTATAGTTGCACAGACGTTCCACCTCCCAGACCCGTTACAGTTTGCTCGGGCCATGGAACCCGGTGGCTCCCAGATCTCCGATCTGCACCAGGAAGTCTTACGTCAGAAAACTCTGCAGGAGGTGGTACTGTCCTATCTACGGTCCGTTAACTCTCGTCTAGGCGCATTGTGTGACTTGTCTATGTCTACCTCTGGTCCAGCCGTGCCCATTCCTGCGGTACCGCAATCCAGTCCCTTCATGGTACCCGACTATGGACCTCGGCTTCTGACACCTCCACGCTTTGCCGGCGAACCTACTTTAGCTCGGGGTTTCATAAACCAGTGCACCCTGCACTTTGAGCTATTGGCATACCAGTTCATCTCCGACCGAGCCAAGGTGGCCTTCATCATGTCCCATCTTACTGGGGAGGCACTGGCATGGCTAAATCCCCTGTGGGAGAGAGGGGATCCCCTGGTGTCCGACCTGCCGTCTTTCCTCGCTGCTTTCCGGAAAGTCTTCGATGAACCTGGACGGAAAACCTCTTCTGCCTCCTCACTGCTACGTCTCCGCCAAGGGAGTCTCACCGTGGGCCAATATGCCATACGGTTCCGCACCCTCGCTTCTGAGCTTGACTGGGAAAATGAGGCTCTGGTGTCCGTCTTCTGGGAGGGTCTTTCCGGTCGGATTAAGGACGAGTTAGCTGGTCGGGACATTCCTACCACTCTGGATGACCTGGTGTCACTAGCTACCCGTTCCAAGAACGTGCCAAAGAGACTACCTGGGAGAAAGACTTTTCTTGCTCTGCTCCTACTTCCCTGAGACCTGCCTCTCAATCAGTCACTCCGCGGGCGCCCTCGCCTGAACCTATGCAGATCGACCAGACCAAGATGGTCAAATCTCGCCAAGAATCTCGCCGAGCCGAGGGAAGCTGTTTCTATTGTGGCAGTATGGAGCACTTCATCCGTTCCTGCCCGGAGAAGCCGGGAAACGCCAGTGTCTAGGACCGCTCGGAGAGGTCGTCCTAGACAAAAGTACGCCCTCTCTGTCTCTGACTTTACCGGTCTCTATTGCTTGGGGAGAAAACCGTCACTTTGAACTTGCCCACCTGGATTCTGGAGCTGCTGGAAACCTCATCTCCCAGTCTCTGGTAGAGAGATACCGTATTCCCACCAAGTCCCTGGCTGAACCATTATCAGTCGCCTCCGTGGATGGAAGACTTCTCTCGGAGACCATCCTGCTCGTCACTGAACCCATAACCCTGCAGGTGGGAATGCTGCACTCTGAGGAAATCTCATTCCATGTGTTGTCCGGACTTTCTCACTCCCTGTTGCTAGGTCTACCTTGGCTCCAGACACACGAACCCGTATTGAACTGGCGATCCGGTGAAGTACTCCGATGGGGTCCAGACTGCCATAGGACCTGCCTGGTTCCGGTCCGCCCAGTTCACCCTCCGCCTACTCCAGCTAATTTACCAGGTCTCCCGGTTCCTTACTGGCCCTATGCGGACGTCTTCGGTAAGAAGGAAGCAGAGACGTTGCCACCCCATAGGCCATATGACTGCCCGATCGACCTGGTACCTGGCACCACTCCTCCCCGTGGGCGTATCTACCCGTTGTCTGCAGCCGAGACCCGGGCCATGTCTGAGTACATTGAAGAGAATCTGGCTAGGGGATTTATCCGGAAATCTACCTCCCCGGCTGGAGCCGGATTCTTCTTTGTCAAAAAGAAAGACGGCTCGCTACGCCCCTGTATTGACTATAGAGGACTCAATCAGATCACGGTTAAAAATAAATACCCCCTTCCGCTCATCTCTGAGTTATTTGATCGTCTTAAAGGCGCCAGGATCTTCTCCAAGCTGGATCTACGTGGAGCTTATAACCTGGTCCGTATCCGTCAGGGAGACGAGTGGAAAACAGCATTTAATACCCGGGACGGACACTATGAGTACCGTGTGATGCCCTTCGGTCTCTGCAATGCTCCCGCCGTCTTCCAAGAACTGGTCAACGACATCTTCCGTGACCTTCTTTACTCCTGCGTGGTGGTATACCTGGACGACATCTTGGTCTTCTCTCCGGATCTTCCCACACACCGGAGGGATGTTCGTCAGGTCCTGCTTAGGCTCAGGCAGAACCACCTCTATGCTAAATACGAGAAGTGCCTTTTTGAGCAGACCTCTCTTCCTTTCTTGGGCTATGTTATCTCCCAGACAGGCTTGCGAATGGATCCCGAGAAGCTCTCTGTTGTCCTAAAGTGGCCCCGTCCGGAGGGCTTGAAGGCGATACAGCGATTCCTGGGCTTCGCTAATTACTATCGTCTCTTCATTCCTCACTTCTCGTCACGGACTGCGCCCATATCTGCGCTCACCCGTAAGGGAGCAAATCCCAAGGTATGGTCATCCGAAGCTGAGGAGGCCTTCCTTTCCCTGAAACAAGCCTTCTCCTCTGCCCCTGTGCTGCACCGTCCGGACTGCAACAAACAGTTCTACCTGGAGGTTGATGCCTCCTCCTCTGGAGCCGGAGCGGTGCTCACCCAGAAGTCTTCCTCCGGGAGAATGGTAACCTGCGGCTTTTTCTCTAAAATCTTCTCCTCCTCTGAGCGCAATTACTCCATAGGAGACCGAGAACTGCTTGCCGTTAAATTGGCGCTGGAGGAGTGGCGTTACCTGCTTGAAGGGGCTCTATACCCGGTGATCATCTATACGGATCACAAGAACCTGGCATATCTCCAAAATGCCCAGAGACTTAATCCACGTCAAGCCCGGTGGTCTTTGTTCTTTGCCCGCTTCGATTTCATCCTTCATTTCCGCCCGGCGGACAAAAATGTCAAAGCTGATGTGACTCGCCCCCTGGGCCGTGGGGCACTCGGATCCGGGCAATAGGGGGAACGATGGGAGTAGTAGTGGCAACCCGGTTCCGTGGCTCAGGGTGGTCAGGCCAGTGGTAGTCCGTTATGTGTTGTTGATTATGTCCGACTACGCCACCCGTGGATTGCGGTTATTAGGAACCGCCGCTGCATGCAGACCGCTGGGGCTGATGATATGTGCAGCTGGGATGGTGTGACTCCCCACGGGAAGAGTGCGGCCCCAGGGCAGTGTAGTGGATGTTGGGAGTGATGGTAGTGAGAGTCCCGGTGCTGATAGTGCTGGAGGAGCAAGGAGCACACAGACAACAAGTTGCAGTCCAGGGTCTTTACTGAAACAGGTAAACTGACCCATAAACAGTCCCGGCTAGGAGGGGACCTGGATGTCTGAGAGCAACGGGGAAATTGGCCCTGGTCAGGGTGAGGGTGTAGGCCTACCGTGCTTTCTGCGCTCCTTCTGGCTATCTCCTTCTTATAGGGTAACAGCCCACGTTTCCGAGCTTTCCGTGTTTTCTCGCCTGTATGGCCTGCGACGTGGGTTCCTTTCTGCTCCCAGCCTTGTACGGCTTTACTGGTCCCTTCGGTTGTGGCAGGGCCTCCAGGCTTCTTAGGCCAAGGAATGTACAGTCCCTTGCGGACTGGTTCTCTGCTGGGGGATGTGGAATCCTTCCAGCCTCAGACACCAAAGTCTGGTAAAATTAAGTCTTTTCTCTGCCAAGACAGGCTCTCTGCGCCTCTTGTCTCTGGCTTGTGGCTCTCCTCCTGCCACACTTCCTCTTAGGTGCAGTGCAACTTTCTGTCCCTGCTCTGGGACACCTCTCAGTGCTGAGGCAGGTCGTCCAGTTCTCTCTAACCCTGCCCTCAGTACCAGCTTTTTATAAGGGCAGCCAGCTCCCCCGACTGGCCTGAGACAGGAGGCATTGCATGCTAATGTTCCCCTGACTAGAGAACCTCCCCCTTGCTCTCAGACACAGCTTTAATTACACTTGTGGCATCCAGGTCAGGGTGACACATTCCCCCCTAGTGAAATTTAGTACTCCGGGACTAAACAGTAAACAAGGATAATATACATGACTATAAAACATTAATGGACAAACGACGCACAAATTGAGTTCTTTAGGTCACAGTGTGGCCTGTGACCGGGTGTCCATATCACCAAAACAACTGGAGCCTTAACCAGGTGGGGGTCTGTTCTACCCCAAGTCCTTCACAGTCTTAGTTCATTCCTGGGTTATGCTCAGAATGCAGTCCATACAAGGTCCCGGTTATAAAAAGTCCATAACCTGTGAGTCCTTACGGTAGCTGCAAGAAACTGAAACACACTATTAATAAACATGCAGGTAACTTGGCAAACATTTCAACATTTGGCAACAGGGTTATTTACAATCTTAGTACACTCTATATTCTCCAGCGAGCGGGTATCTGTCCCTTTGTGCTCCTGGTTGACCTACGTAGCTCACTGTCTGGTGGTGGACCAACCTGGCTTTCCCCACTAGCGTTAGGGGTACAGCTACCAGCTGGGTGTACAGGTAGGGCAGGCAGCTGTCTGCGGGTCCTTTGGCTTACCGCAGGCATGGCAGGCTCACTGTCAGCAGAGGGTTGACTCTCCTGGGCTGCTGGAACAGGCTCTTCTGCCTCTGGAACCGCTTGCTCCTCTTCACCTTCCGGCTCTGGTGTTGGTTGTTGCTGGGCCGGTTGCAGGAAATGCAGGACAGGTACCACTATGGCATCATTTATGCGAGTCCAGGACTGAGGGAACTCTCCGAGAACGGTGCTGATCATTTCTTCCTTGTCCTCTGCGGGTTCAAGGTCACTCTGATCTTCTTCTGCACTACGGAGTTGCTCGGGGCATCTTTTGAGGTGGTCTCTGGAGACGACACTAGTGGTTTCTCCTCCGTCCTTGGTGATTACGCACACCTTTGGGTTGTCGTGGTCAGACTGCAGTACGGTGTAGGGTTCCCTTTCCCACTGGTCGTCCAACTTATGTAGCCTTCTTTTTCGCTTTAGGACTTGCTCACCAGGTTCTAGGGGACCAGCAGGGGTGTGTTGATTGAAGAGTCTTTCTTGCTTCTCTCTCACCTGGGCCAGGCTCTTCTCCACACTCTCCTGTTCCTTCTTGTACTGCAGTTGCCTTTCCGTATCCCAGTCCGCATCCGGGGAGGTGTCCTCAGGTATTAGGACTCCCATCTCCAGGTCTACGGGCAGCTTACCTGGTCTAACTCGCATCAGGTAAGCCGGGGTGCAGTTTGTAGCATTCACCGGGATATTGTTGTACATGTCTACCAGGTCCGGCAATTTTTCTGGCCACAGGCTGCGTTCCTCCAGGGGCAACGTCTTCAGGAGATCAATGACTATATTGTTCATCTTCTCACACATCCCGTTGGTTTGGGGGTGGTAAGGCGTTGTCCGAATCTTCTTACAGCCATAGAGGTTGCAGAACTCCTGGAAGATTTCAGCTTCGAACGCTGGACCCTGGTCTGTCAGGACCTGTTCCGGATACCCGTGAGGACGGCAGAAGTATTGTTGGAAGGCTCTGGCCGCTGTTTGGGCTGTCAAGTCCTTTACCGGGACCACCACTAGAAAACGGGAATAGTGGTCCACGATTGTCAGGGCATAGATGTATCCAGACCGGCTTGGAGCCAATTTGACGTGGTCCAGAGCTACCAGCTCAAGAGGCTGCGTGGTGACGATGGGCCTCAAGGGTGTCTTCTGGCTGGTACGGTCCTTCCTCCTTAGGTGACAAGGGCCACAGTCTCTGCACCATTTTTCCACAGCTCCTCTCATGCCGACCCAAAAGAACCTTCCTCTTAGTAGGACCTCCAGTTTCTTCCAACCGAAGTGTCCCGCTCTGTCATGGTAAGCTCCCAGGACCATAGCTGCATCCCGCCTTGGAACCACGACTTGCCAGGTCAGCTCGTGCGTCCGGTGGTTGACAATCCTTCTGCACAACTTGCCTTCATAGAGGAACAGCTTGCTCTTCTCTTTCCATAGCTGCTTGGCTTCCTCTGGGGCATCTAGATCTAGGCGGGCGTCTTCCCGGGTCAGCAGATCTTTCACCAGGCGGACTGCAGGGTCACTATCTTGGGTCTCGGCCCAGCTGTGGTGAGGTAGGGGATTCATCATCACAGTTGTTAGATCCTCCTCCTTCACGCGGTGAGAGTGTTGAGCGGCTCCATACCGGTGAAACGCAGGGAGTTCTACCTCCTCCAGCTCTTCTGGGTCTTTGTCACCTTCAGGTAAGTGAGGCATCCTTGATAGGGCGTCCGCGTTGGCGTTGGTTTTGCCTGCCCGGTACTTGATCACGAAGTCATAGTTGGAGAGACGGGCCATCCACCGCTGTTCCAGGGCACCCAGTCTTGCATTGTTCAGGTGTGTCAATGGGTTGTTGTCCGTGTACACGGTGAACTTTGCGGAGGCCAGGTAATGCTTGAAGCGTTCCGTCACGGCCCACAACACCGCCAAGAATTCTAGCTTGAAGGAGCTGTAATTCTCCGGGTTCCTCTCGGTGGGCCTCAGCTTCCGGCTGGCGTATGCGATCACCCGTTCTCTGCCCTGTTGGTTTTGGGACAGTACGGCTCCCAGTCCCACATTACTGGCATCTGTGTGGAGAATGAAAGGCTGGCCATAATCAGGGTAGGCCAGGATCTCGTCCCCTGTGAGGGCCATCTTTAGCTGGCGGAAGGACTTCTCTTCCGGTTTATCCCACTTGAAGGGTGGCTTTTGACTTCGGGACTTAGACTGTCCGATCAGGAGGTCCTGCATAGGAACTGCCATCTTAGTGAACCCGGGGATGAACCTTCGGTAGTAGCCTACCAACCCGAGAAACTGTCTCACCTCTTTGATGTTCGAGGGGCTTGGCCAGCTCTTGATTGCCGTGACCTTGTCAGGGTCGGGGGCCACTCCTTCCGTGCTTACCACGTGCCCTAGGTACTGGACCTTTGGTTTCAGCAGGTGACACTTCGATGGTTTCACCTTCAGGCCATAGCCTGCCAGGGCTTCGAACACCTCGGCCAGGTGCTTTAGATGGTCCTCGTAGGTCTTCGAATAGACGATCACGTCGTCCAGGTAAAGGAGGACCGTCTCGAAGTTTCGGTGCCCTAGACAGCATTCCATCAGCCGCTGGAAGGTCCCTGGTGCGTTGCAGAGCCCGAAGGGCATACAGTTGAACTCACTCAGTCCCATCGGGGTGGTGAAGGCGGTCTTCTCCTTGTCAGCCTCTGCCACAGGAACCTGCCAGTACCCGCTAGTAAGGTCCAAAGTAGAAAAGAAGTTAGCAGATTTTAGTGCGGCTAAAGACTCCTCTATTCTAGGCAACGGATATGCGTCTTTGTGGGTGATACGGTTGATTTGTCTATAGTCCACGCACATTCTCATGGTGCCGTCTTTCTTTTTCACCAGAACCAAGGGGGCTGCCCAGGGGCTACAGCTGTCTCTAATAACCGCAGCTTCTTTCATCTCTCTTAGCATACCCTTGGCGTTCTGATAATGTGCAGGGGGTACAGGTCTGTGTCTTTCTTTTATTGGTGGGTGGCTCCCTGTGGGGATGTGGTGTTCTATCCCCTTTACTCTGCCGAAGTCTAGCGGGTGCTTACTAAAGACTCTCTCGTACTCCTGTACCACCCGGTAGACTCCTTGTTTTTGGTGCAGGGGAGTGGAGTCAGCACCCACGTGGAGTTTCTGGCACCAGTCCTCCTTTTGTTTCTGGGAGCCATTACCCTCCGCCTGTGGAGATGGGGGCAAGGGTTCCACGGCCCTGATAGATTTGTGTTCGACAACAAACAGTTTGGCAAGTGTAGCGTACCTGGGTAAGTGTACCTCCCTCTCCCCAATGTTGAGGATGCCGACGGGCACCCTCCCATGACGGACATCAACCACCCCCCGGGCTGTCAAAATGGTGGGCCTGCTGTCTGAGTACACGGGTTCTACCATGGCTTGGTAGTCTCTACCTCTCAACCCGATTGCAGTCTGACACCAGATCATCATTTCACTTTTGGGAGGCATGGAAATGGGGAATGGGTCACTCTGTCTTACGTTACCGATCTCACCACCAGACAGTTCTACCTGCTGCCGTCTCATCAGGGCTTTTATCTCCTTGTTGAGGACTCTCTGTTGGCTGGAACTAGCATTCACCGCCACCTGTTGTAGAATTACAATTACCTCTGAAAGACAATTTTCAATTATGTTAGTACCCACAGTTATTTTAGGGTGACTTTCATGACGGTCAATGTCCACAATAATCACTCCCTGTGCCGGCAGTTCAACTTTACCAATTTTAATGGTCATCTCCTTGAACCCCATCTGCGGCACGGGTAAGCCATTACTGGCGATGATGCTCAAGTTACTGTCTGGATACCGTGTGATATCAGCATCAGTCCAATACTGCTTAAAAAGTACATAAGGGATTGTGGTTACTTGCGACCCAGTATCCAGCAAGGCGCTCATGGGGATACCGTCCAGCACCACGGGTAAAACCGGGCGCCCCCCAACGTACTTATCACGCCAATTATAAGGGCCTGGTGATCTTATGCCTGGGGGTCGGCCCTCTGCCCCAGGTTGGACCCGTTTAAATTACAGTACCTGGAAAGGTGTCCGGGCTGGTTGCATCGACGGCAAATGGGCTGTCCATCCTCTGCGTAGCGGTCTGTGGGCCTCCCTCGGAACGACGGTTTCCTCCTCTGTCGATGCCACGGGACATCCTCCGGACTTGAAGCCAGCTCGATGGGTCTTGACGGGTCCACTTGCAACGCCTGGACGGTCCTGGTCAGCGCCGCGACGCTCCTGGTCAGCTCCTGGACTTGGTGGTGCAGATCTTTCGACGGGGCTTGGTTCAGGGCCTGTGCATCAGCCTCCACGGAGTCCATAGAGGAGGGCGCCGCCTCCTGGTGGTAAGTGATAGCAGGGCGCCGGGGGTTTATAGCGCCACTGGTTGCAGATTCACGGAGCACCCTTATGGCCCTGTCCTTAAATTGGGCAAAGGTCAGGTCGGGGTTCTGAAAGAACATGAGGCGCAGTTGGGCCCTGTGGGCGCTAGACAGCAGACCCTCTATGAATTGTTCTGTTAGCAGTTTATCCGTTTCCTGCACACTGCCAGGGTCAGTTTGTTGAATAGCCCTCAAGGCTTCCTGCAGATTTAGGGCATAGTCTCTGATGCTGTCCTGTGACCGCTGCCTACATCCATAGAACCTCATTTTAATCTCAGCGGAGGTACGTGTGTCAAAGGTACCCCGCAGCCGGGCCAGAATACCCTTCACAGTCCTTTTCTCCTCAGTGGGCCATGATTTTACCTCCCTTTGGGCAGCGCCAGTTAACTGCCCTGTTAGTATGCTGACCTTCTGTTCCTCTGTCAGGGGGTAAACGTGGAACAAACTGTATAGCCTTTCCTTGAAGTCAGTTAGGGCATGGGGCTCCCCTGAGTATTTGGGCAGCCAGGCCGCTCCAGGGATGTAGGGCAGGGAAAAGGGCATCACCGCTGCTGCAGCTGCGTTAGTGGTAGTGGGCGCCTCTGTGTCCGACATCTTCCTCCCCCCTAGTCAAGCGTGGCCTACCTTCCGACGATCCTCTTCTGTAGGTCGCGGCTCCGCTGCTGCTGCTCTGGACGAGGACCTGGCGTCGCGTCCTGATGATGTCAGCGTCGCTCTCTCTCCCTTCCAGGACCTTGCGCAGCGTCGGTGCGTGGGGCGGAGCTTCGGATCTCGCGCGGTTTTGACGTCCACGCCCCTCTTCTTCCCGCGCGGCGTCCTGGAGATGGCGTCCGATGGCGGGAAACAGCTGCAGATGGCGGGAAGACGGCAGAAGACGGCGGGAAACGGTCCAAGATGGCGTCTGATGGCGGGAATCGGCTCCGAATGGCGGGAAACGACTCCGGACGGCGGGAAACTTTGCCACAGGTAAGTTACAAAAGTCTTTTTCAGGCACGCAGTACCCGGTGGTTGCGGGCACGAAATCCTGCCGACTACGCCAAAGCTGACTCGCCCCCTGGGCTATGGGGCACTCGGATCCGGGCAATAGGGGGAACGATGGGAGTAGTAGTGGCAACCCGTTTCCGTGGCTCAGGGTGGTCAGGCCAGTGGTAGTCCGTTATGTGTTGTTGATTATGTCCGACTACGCCACCCGTGGATTGCGGTTATTAGGAACCGCCGCTGCATGCAGACCGCTGGGGCTGATGATATGTGCAGCTGGGATGGTGTGACTCCCCTCGGGAAGAGTGCGGCCCCAGGGCAGTGTAGTGGATGTTGGGAGTGATGGTAGTGAGAGTCCCGGTGCTGATAGTGCTGGAGGAGCAAGGAGCACACAGACAACAAGTTGCAGTCCAGGGTCTTTACTGAAACAGGTAAACTGACCCATAAACAGTCCCGGCTAGGAGGGGACCTGGATGTCTGAGAGCAACGGGGAAATTGGCCCTGGTCAGGGTGAGGGTGTAGGCCTACCGTGCTTTCTGCGCTCCTTCTGGCTATCTCCTTCTTATAGGGTAACAGCCTACGTTTCCGAGCTTTCCGTGTTTTCTCGCCTGTATGGCCTGCGACGTGGGTTCCTTTCTGCTCCCAGCCTTGTACGGCTTTACTGGTCCCTTCGGTTGTGGCAGGGCCTCCAGGCTTCTTAGGCCAAGGAATGTACAGTCCCGCGGACTGGTTCTCTGCTGGGGGATGTGGAATCCTTCCAGCCTCAGACACCAAAGTCTGGTAAAATTAAGTCTTTTCTCTGCCAAGACAGGCTCTCTGCGCCTCTTGTCTCTGGCTTGTGGCTCTCCTCCTGCCACACTTCCTCTTAGGTGCAGTGCAACTTTCTGTCCCTGCTCTGGGACACCTCTCAGTGCTGAGGCAGGTCGTCCAGTTCTCTCTAACCCTGCCCTCAGTACCAGCTTTTTATAGGGGCAGCCAGCTCCCCCTACTGGCCTGAGACAGGAGGCATTGCATGCTAATGTTCCCCTGACTAGAGAACCTCCCCCTTGCTCTCAGACACAGCTTTAATTACACTTGTGGCATCCAGGTCAGGGTGACACAGATGCCTTGTCCCGATCCTTCCTGTCCTCCGACCAAGAGGAGGAGCCTATGCACATTATCGACCCCTCCAAGGTGATGAATGTGGCCCCCTTGGATTTGACTCGTCTTCCACCCGGCAAGACGTTCGTGGCACCTCCAGACCATGAGAGGGTTCTTCGCTGGGGTCATTCTTCTAAACTAGCTGGCCATGCCGGCCAAAAGAAGACCTTCCTACTCATTTCCCGGCATTACTGGTGGTCTACCCTGCGTAAGGATGTGGTAGACTTCGTCTCTGCCTGTTCATCTTGTGGCCGCAACAAAATTCCCAGACACTTACCAGCTGGTCATCTCCTGCCGCTTCCCATACCTGTTGCCCCGTGGCAACACATCGCTATGGACTTCATTACCGATCTTCCTGTCTCTGCCGGGTGTACTGTCATTTGGGTGGTCGCGGACCGCTTCTCTAAAATGGCCCACTTCATTCCCCTGCCTGGTCTTCCGTCTGCAACTGAGCTGGCTAAGGACTTTATTCGCCATATCTTCCGTCTCCATGGCCTACCCCTCCACATCGTGTCGGATCGAGGGGTTCAGTTTACCTCACGCTTCTGGAGAGCCACATGTAAACTGCTGGACGTCACCCTGGACTTCTCCTCCGCTTACCACCCTCAGTCCAATGGTCAAGTGGAGCGGATCAATCAGATCCTTACCAGCTATCTCCGGCACTTTGTTAATGACCACCATTCTGATTGGGTGGACCTCCTTCCTTGGGCCGAGTTCTCTTATAATAACCACGAGAGCGAATCCTCTTCCAAGTCCCCGTTCTTTATTGTCTATGGCCAGCATCTCCGGATTCCGCTCCCTGTCTCCGTTTCTGTGGACAACCCTGCTGCGGAGTCTCTTGTCAGCGAATTT
This sequence comes from Phyllobates terribilis, assembly GCF_046119375.1. NCBI lineage: Eukaryota > Metazoa > Chordata > Amphibia > Anura > Dendrobatidae > Phyllobates > Phyllobates terribilis. The sequence goes on along the minus strand of NW_027364483.1, from coordinate 201,305 downwards.
TCTACCATTTGGGAGAGTACCAGGTCCGCTCTTCTTCTGTCCTCTGAGCGGATGAAGAGATATGCTGATAAGAGACGTCTGGATCCGCCTCAATTCCGTCCGGGAGACAAGGTTTGGCTCTCGTCCAAACATGTGCGGCTCAAAGTACCCTCCTTCAAGTTGGGCCCTCGATTCATCGGTCCCTTCGAAGCCCTCAGGCAAATTAACCCTGTGGCCTACAAATTAAAACTCCCGGCCACCCTACGGATTCCCAACTCCTTCCACGTATCTCTCCTCAAACCCGTTGTCTTTAACTCTTTTTCCAATAATCCAGGTGCCCCTCCTGCTCCGGTTTCCGCTGATGACGTCTTTGAGGTAGAGAGTATTCTGGCCTCCAAGAGGGTAAGAGGAAAGACCTTTTTTCTGGTAGATTGGAAGGGGTTTGGTCCTGAGGAGAGAACTTGGGAACCCAGGGAGAACATCAACGCCCCGCTTCTCCTTGAAAAATTTCTTTCTGGCCAAAAAAAGAGGGGGCCTAAAGGGGGGGGTACTGTAGCATCGGCGTCTCTGCCCCATACTAGGCAGAGACGCCGTCCCTCTCACCTCCCCGCTCCTGGCGCGGCGTCCTCCAGCGCTTCTCTCCCCGCTGCTTCCGGCACGCGCTCCTTCCCCGGCAGTGTGCTTAGGGTGCGCGCGCGCTCCCCCTCTCTTAAAGGGACCGCGCGCGCCGTCCTAAGGAGTCCCCGGCCAATTGCCGGAGGACCTCCCATATTTAAGGCACCTCCTCCAAAATGGAGGTGCCCGAGCAATGTTGTTGCAAAGCCTTCACTCTGCTTCAGCCCTCAGGTCCCGTTACCAGTTACTGTAACGGGTCTGGGAGGCGGAACCTCTGGGCTACTATACAAGGGGGCGGTCCTTGTAAGGGAGCGGGTGGCGACCAGGCAGGCAGTCACAGCAGGTGACCGGGACAGTCTCTAGAAGAACGGGCAGGAGGTCACGGCAAGTGACCGGGGCAGTCTCTGGATGAACGGGCAGATGGTCACGGCAAGTGACCGGGGCAGTCTCTGGGTGAACGGGCAGATGGTCACGGCAAGTGACCGGGGCAGTCTCTGGGTGAACGGGCAGATGGTCACGGCAAGTGACCGGGGCAGTCTCTGGGTAAAGGGTTGGTACGACCTGTGGCGGCTGATGGTAGACGTGAGCTCCCAGGTGAGCAGGCGAGAGTCTCTGGATAAACGGGTGGTCACAGCATGTGACGGCGGAGCCTCCAGGAAGACCAACAGACAGGCGGCAGATGAGCGCTCCCAGGTGAGCGGGAAGGAGTCACTGGACAGGCAGGTGGTCACAGCACGTGACGGCAGAGCCTCCAGGTAGGCTAGCAGACAGGTAGCAGATGTGCGCTCCCAGGTGAGCGGGCAAGCTGGTCCATAGACAGACTGACAAGAGTTGGAAGGCAGACCGTCGGACCTCAGGCAAGCAGGCAGGTAGTTGATGTGCGCTCCCAGGTGAGCGGGCAAGCTGGTCCTTAGACAGACTGACAGGAGTAGTAAGGCAGACCGTCGGACCTCAGGCTAGCAGGCAGGTAGCAGGATATCAGGCAGGAATTAGACAGCAGACTGGCAGGAATCTGGCAGGTATCTGGCAGGTAACTGGCAACGGGACCTGAGGGCTGAAGCAGAGTAGTGAACAGTGCTACAACATTGCTCGGGCACCTCCATTTTGGAGGAGGTGCCTTTTATATGGGAGGTCCTCCGGCAATTGGCCGGGGACTCCTTAGGACGGCGAGCGCGGTCCCTTTAAGAGAGGGGGAGCGCGCGCGCGCCCTAAGCACACTGCCGGGGAAGGAGCGCGTGCCGGAAGCAGCGGGGAGAGCAGCGCTGGAGGACGCCGCGCCAGGAGCGGGGAGGTGAGAGGGACGGCGTCTCTGCCTAGAACGGGGCAGAGACGCCGATGCTACAGTTACCAGCCAGTCACCTGCCAGATTCCTGCTTGTTACCTGCCAGTCACCTGCCGGATTCCTGCCTGTTACCTGCCAGTTACCTGCCTGATTCCTGCTTGATACCTGCCTGATATCCGTTTACCTGCTTGCAAGCCTGCGGTCCGACGGTCTGCTTTCCTACACCTGTCAGTCTGTCTATGGACCAGCCTGCTCGCTCACCTGGGAGCGCTCATCTGCTACCTGCCTGCTAGCCTACCTGGAGGCTCCGCCGTCACTTGCCGTGACCACCTGCCTGTCCAGAGACTCTCGCCTGCTCACCTGGGAGCGCTCACCTGCTACCTGTCTGCTAGCCTACCTGGAGGCTCTGCCGTCACTTGCCGTGACCACCTGCCCGTCCAGGGACTCTCGCCCGCTCACCTGGGAGCGCTCACCAGCCACCTGCCTGCTGTCCTTCTACCCAGAGACTGTCCCTGTCACTTGCCGTGAGTACCCGTCCTTTTACCCAGAGACTGTCCCTGTCACTTGCCGTGACTACCTGCCCCTCTACCCAGAGACTGTCCCTGTCACTTGCCGTGACAACCTGCCCGTCTTCCCTGGGAGCCACCCGCTTCCTTACATGGACTGCCCCCTTGTATAGTTGCACAGAGGTTCCACCTCCCAGACCCGTTACATTTTTCACCACAATTCTGCTATGAAGAGAACTTCTGGCCAGTCTTCTCTGAACAGTAGATGAGTGAAGCTGAGTCCCACTGGTTGCTGCCAGTTCTGAGCTGATGGCACTGCTGGACATCTTCCGCTTTTGAAGGAAAGTAACCATAATGTGTCATACATCTGCTGCACTAAGTTTCCTTGTCCGACCACTGCATCTACTGACCTCAACATTGCACAATTTCTTGTGCTTCTTCATAAGTGCTTGAATGACACATCTTGAACCCTCAATCTGCTGTGAAATTTGTGCCTTAGAGACCTTGCTGATGTAGTATAACTTCCTTGTGTATTCTTGCTCAGTCTTGCCATGGTGTATGACCAGACACCTGACTGTATTATTACAAAATCCCTGACTTTGCGCAGGTGTACCTGGAATAATTGATGCTGTTTTAAAGTGAAAAGTTGGTCACACCAAATATTAATTGGATCTAGATTTTTCGTTTGTTCATTCACTTTGTATTTTGTTAATTGATTAAATAAATCATTAACATTTCTATTTTTGAAGCGTTCTTACTTTACAGCATTTTTTCTACACCTTTCTAAAAATTATTTTTATGTGATTGTGTCTTTTATTTGCTCATTAATAATCTGATATATCTTTTGGTATTTTGTGTATAGTTGTTTTTTTGCTGTTGGGGTAAATTGTAGGATATTGATTTCAGAGTGGTTTCCTGATCCTTTGATTGTAGGAATGAGTGGTATATATGTGGTAATAAATTAGGACAAAACATAGGAAATTTAGGAAAAAAACTGAACATCTCAGCAGTAATAACATGCTGATTGTGATGTCATGAAGATGACTTGAATTTCCACCAATCAGAGATCAGCATGTTTCAGGTCACCCAGATAGAACAGTCCATGAAACATGAGTCACGGCCAATGTGAGGTCATAATGCTGATTAGAATTTCCGCCAGTCAGAAAACAGAACCGCCCAGAAGAACCACCCAGGAGGTATGAGTCATCGCCACTGTGAGGTCATAATGCTGACCAATCACAGAGCAGCCGCACCCAGATTTTCCACCAATCAGAGCGCAGCCACACCCAGATTTTCCACCAATCAGAGATCAGCAGTGGGTATAAATAGCCGCTACCACCTGCCCGGCTTAGCCTTGCACTGGTTGGGTCTCTCTTTTTTTCTCTCTCTTGGTATCTCCCGGTATCTCTCCCTCCCCTCTCTCTTCTCTCTCTCTCTCTCTTTGGCCCAACGGCCCTCTTAAGGGCTACCCCAAATGTGTAAAGATAGAACCAATATTTGTACTGTTTGTCCGTTTTATGAGCCTGTGATTAACCCATTCCCACTCTTTGCCATATATATATATTATATGCGTAGTATGTGCAGGTGGGCCTTAAACGGAATTTCCAGGACAAACATATTGATGGCCTATCCCCTGGTTAGCTCATTAATATCAGATTTGTGGGGGTCCGGCACGTGGCACCTCAACTACTCAGTTGTTTGAAACTCTGGCAGAGGTCGGATGTAAACATTGTTGTGGAGCTGAACATCACAGCTCTGGTCAAAATGGGGACATTATATCAGAATGGGGACACTATACCAGGATGGGGACATTAAACCAGAATGAAGTTAATGAAGCCAGAATGGGGACATTAACAGACAGGGGCACAGGTGGGGGAAAATGTTATAGCATAAGGCCCAGCATGTGGGAGATTATTAAAAGAAGGAGCCAGGATGGGGGACATTGCTACATAGGGAGAGAACACATATACTGTATCTTTATAGGATCCAGAACGCTACAAGGGCCCATACATCTGACCAACATGCAGGTGGGGGCCTATCAGACTCTAGTTACTCCACTGGGTGGGACCATATCATTTCCAGGACTCCTTGTTCTTTACATTGAAGGTAATTCTTAATGACATTGGCTGTACGTTTGGGGTTGTTGTTCTGCTGAAGAAACCATTTGGATCCAATCAGACACCTCCCTGATGATATTGCATGATGGATAAGTATCTGCCTCTATATCTCAGCATTGAGGGAACCAATAATTCTAACCCAATTCCCACTTCCATTTGCTGAAATGCAGCCCCAAACTTACAGGACCCTCCACCGTGCTTATGGATCACTATTGCCCACAGACACTCATTATTGTACTGCTCTCCAGCCCTTTAGTGAACAAAATCTCTTCTGTAATAACAACATTTTTCATATTTTGACTCAACCGTCCAGAGCACATCCTGCCAATTTTCTACACCCTGGTTCCTCTGTGTTAATGCATAGTTGAGTCACTTGGCCTTGTTTTGATGTGGAACATATGGCTTTTTCACCACAATTCTGCTATGAAGAGAACTTCTGGCCAGTCTTCTCTGAACAGTAGATGAGTGAAGATGAGTCCCACTGGTTACTGCCAGTTCTGAGCTGATGGCACTGCTGGACATCTTCTGCTTTTGAAGGAAAGTAACCATAATGTGTCATACATCTGCTGCACTAAGTTTCCTTGGCCGACCACTGCATCTACTGACCTCAACGTTGCACAATTTCTTGTGCTTCTTCATAAGTGCTTGAATGACACATCTTGATCCCTCAATCTGCTTTGAAATTTGTGCCTTAGAGACCTTGCTGATGTAGAATAACTTCCTTGTGTATTCTTGCTCAGTCTTGCCATGGTGTATGACCAGACACCTGACTGTATTATTACAAAATCCCTGACTTTGCGCAGGTGTACCTGGAATAATTGATGCTGTTTTAAAGTGAAAAGTTGGTCACACCAAATATTAATTGGATCTAGATTTTTCGTTTGTTCATTCACTTTGTATTTTGTTAATTGATTAAATAAATCATTAACATTTCTATTTTTGAAGCGTTCTTACTTTACAGCATTTTTTCTACACCTTTCTAAAAATTATTTTTATGTGATAGTGTCTTTTATTTGCTCATTAATAATCTGATATATCTTTTGGTATTTTGTGTATAGTTGTTTTTTTGCTGTTGGGGTAAATTGTAGGATATTGATTTCAGAGTGGTTTCCTGATCCTTTGATTGTAGGAATGAGTGGTATATATGTGCTAATAAATTAGGACAAAACATAGGAAATTTAGGAAAAAACTGAACATCTCAGCAGTAATAACATGCTGATTGTGATGTCATGAAGATGACTTGAATTTCCACCAATCAGAGATCAGCATGTTTCAGGTCACCCAGATAGAACAGTCCATAAAACATGAGTCACGGCCAATGTGAGGTCATAATGCTGATTAGAATTTCCACCAGTCAGAAAACAGAACCGCCTAGAAGAACCACCCAGGAGGTATGAGTCATCGCCACTGTGAGGTCATAATGCTGACCAATCACAGAGCAGCCACACCCAGATTTTCCACCAATCAGAGAGCAGCCATACCCAGATTTTCCACCAATCAGAGATCAGCAGTGGGTATAAATAGCCGCTACCACCTGCCCGGCTTAGCCTTGCACTGGTTGGGTCTCTCTTTTTTTCTCTCTCTTGGTATCTCCCGGTATCTCTCCCTCCCCTCTCTCTTCTCTCTCTCTCTTTGACCCAACGGCCCTCTTAAGGGCTACCCCAAATGTGTAAAAGATAGAACCAATATTTGTGTTGTTTGTCCGTTTTATGAGCCTGTGATTAACCCCTTCCCACTCTTTGCCATATATATATATTATATACGTAGTATGTGCAGGTGGGCCTTAAACGGAATTTCCAGGACAAACATATTGATGGCCTATCCCCTGGTTAGCTCATTAATATCAGATTTGTGGGGGTCCGGCACGTGGCACCTCAACTACTCAGTTGTTTGAAACTCTGGCAGAGGTCAGATGTAAACATTGTTGTGGAGCTGAACATCACAGCTCTGGTCACTGTGTAGTGGCTGCTACCTGGTGCTGCAGATCAGCTCCTATTACATGAATATTAGCTGACTTGCAGGACCCACAGTACAGTGAATGGAGCAGTGATGTTCAGATCTTCAAACTATTTACATCTGAGCGTTGCAAACAAGTGATGGGTAGAGCCAGTGCCGCGTGTCGGAGCCCACCGATCTGATATTGATAACCCATCCCCAGGATGGCAGCTCAGTAGATACCATACCAGGATGGGGGACATTATGCCAGAATGGGTACATTATACCAGAATGGGGACATTGTATCAGAATTAGGTCATTATGCCAGAATGTGAGACACTGTAACAGAATGGAGTGCATTGTACCAGGATGGGGGACATTAAACCAGTATGATGGTCATTAAACCAGGATGAGGGGGCATTATACCAGGATGGGGACATTATACCAGAATGGGGACACTATTCTAGTATGGGGACATTTTACCAAGATGAAGGACACTATATCAGAATGGGGACAATATATCGGAAGGGGGACAACATACCAGGAAGGGGGACATTAAATCACAATGGGGACCTTATATCAGAATGGGGAAATTATACCAGAATTGGGGACATTATACCAGAATAAGGGACACTATACCAGAATGGGGTACACCATACCCGGATGGGTGACACTATATCAGAATGGGGACATTATATCACAATGATGATGTTATACCAGGATAGGGGACATTATATCACAACAAAGATATTATACCAGTATGGGGTATATTATAGCAACATGGGGGACATAATGCCAGAACTGGAGATACTATACCAGGATGTGGGGCATTATACCAGCTTTGGGGACATTATAGCAGAATTGGGAGCATTACACCAGCATGGGGATATTATACCAGGTTAGAGGCATTATGCCAAAATGGGGACATTATATCAGAATGGGGACACTATACCAGGATGGGGACATTAAACCAGAATGAAGTTAATGAAGCCAGAATGGGGACATTAACAGACAGGGGCACAGGTGGGGGAAAATGTTATAGCATAAGGCCCAGCATGTGGGAGATTATTACAAGAAGGAGCCAGGATGGGGGACATTGCTACATAGGGAGAGAACACATATACTGTATCTTTATAGGATCCAGAACGCTACAAGGGCCCATACATCTGACCAACATGCAGGTGGGGGCCTATCAGACTCTAGTTACTCCACTGGGTGGGACCATATAATTTCCAGGACTCCTTGTTCTTTACATTGAAGATAATTCTTAATGACATTGGCTGTACGTTTGGGGTTGTTGTTCTGCTGAAGAAAACATTTGGATCCAATCAGACACCTCCCTGATGATATTGTATGATGGATAAGTATCTGCCTCTATATCTCAGCATTGAGGGAACCAATAATTCTAACCCAATTCCCACTTCCATTTGCTGAAATGCAGCCCCAAACTTACCGGACCCTCCACCGTGCTTATGAATCACTATTGCCCACAGACACTCATTATTGTACTGCTCTCCAGCCCTTTAGTGAACAAAATCTCTTCTGTAATAACAACATTTTTCATATTTTGACTCAACCGTCCAGAGCACATCCTGCCAATTTTCTACACCCTGGTTCCTCTGTTTTAATGCATAGTTGAGTCACTTGGCCTTGTTTTGATGTGGGAGATATGGCTTTTTCACCACAATTCTGCTATGAAGAGAACTTCTGGCCAGTCTTCTCTGAACAGTAGATGAGTGAAGCTGAGTCCCACTGGTTGCTGCCAGTTCTGAGCTGATGGCACTGCTGGACATCTTCCGCTTTTGAAGGAAAGTAACCATAATGTGTCATACATCTGCTGCACTAAGTTTCCTTGGCCGACCACTGCATCTACTGACCTCAACGTTGCACAATTTCTTGTGCTTCTTCATAAGTGCTTGAATAACACATCTTGAACCCTCAATCTGCTTTGAAATTTGTGCCTTAGAGACCTTGCTGATGTAGTATAACTTCCTTGTGTATTCTTGCTCAGTCTTGCCATGGTGTATGACCAGACACCTGACTGTATTATTACAAAATCCCTGACTTTGCGCAGGTGTACCTGGAATAATTGATGCTGTTTTAAAGTGAAAAGTTGGTCACACCAAATATTAATTGGATCTAGATTTTTCGTTTGTTCTTTCACTTGTATTTTGTTAATTGATTAAATAAATCATTAACATTTCTATTTTTGAAGCGTTCTTACTTTACAGCATTTTTTGTACACCTTTCTAAAAATTATTTTTATGTGATAGTGTCTTTTATTTGCTCATTAATAATCTGATATATCTTTTGGTATTTTGTGTATAGTTGTTTTTTTGTTGTTGGGGTAAATTGTAGGATATTGATTTCAGAGTGGTTTCCTGATCCTTTGATTGTAGGAATAAGTGGTATATATGTGCTAATAAATTAGGACAAAACATAGGAAATTTAGGAAAAAACTGAACATCTCAGCAGTAATAACATGCTGATTGTGATGTCATGAAGATGACTTGAATTTCCACCAATCAGAGATCAGCATGTTTCAGGTCACCCAGATAGAACAGTCCATAAAACATGAGTCACGGCCAATGTGAGGTCATAATGCTGATTAGAATTTCCACCAGTCAGAAAACAGAACCGCCTAGAAGAACCACCCAGGAGGTATGAGTCATCGCCACTGTGAGGTCATAATGCTGACCAATCACAGAGCAGCCACACCCAGATTTTCCACCAATCAGAGAGCAGCCATACCCAGATTTTCCACCAATCAGAGATCAGCAGTGGGTATAAATAGCCGCTACCACCTGCCCGGCTTAGCCTTGCACTGGTTGGGTCTCTCTTTTTTTCTCTCTCTTGGTATCTCCCGGTATCTCTCCCTCCCCTCTCTCTTCTCTCTCTCTCTTTGACCCAACGGCCCTCTTAAGGGCTACCCCAAATGTGTAAAAGATAGAACCAATATTTGTGTTGTTTGTCCGTTTTATGAGCCTGTGATTAACCCCTTCCCACTCTTTGCCATATATATATATTATATACGTAGTATGTGCAGGTGGGCCTTAAACGGAATTTCCAGGACAAACATATTGATGGCCTATCCCCTGGTTAGCTCATTAATATCAGATTTGTGGGGGTCCGGCACGTGGCACCTCAACTACTCAGTTGTTTGAAACTCTGGCAGAGGTCAGATGTAAACATTGTTGTGGAGCTGAACATCACAGCTCTGGTCACTGTGTAGTGGCTGCTACCTGGTGCTGCAGATCAGCTCCTATTACATGAATATTAGCTGACTTGCAGGACCCACAGTACAGTGAATGGAGCAGTGATGTTCAGATCTTCAAACTATTTACATCTGAGCGTTGCAAACAAGAGATGGGTAGAGCCAGTGCCGCGTGTCGGAGCCCACCGATCTGATATTGATAACCCATCCCCAGGATGGCAGCTCAGTAGATACCATACCAGGATGGGGGACATTATGCCAGAATGGGTACATTATACCAGAATGGGGACATTGTATCAGAATTAGGTCATTATGCCAGAATGTGAGACACTGTAACAGAATGGAGTGCATTGTACCAGGATGGGGGACATTAAACCAGTATGATGGTCATTAAACCAGGATGGGGGGGCATTATACCAGGATGGGGACATTATACCAGAATGGGGACACTATTCTAGTATGGGGACATTTTACCAAGATGAAGGACACTATATCAGAATGGGGACAATATATCGGAAGGGGGACAACATACCAGGAAGGGGGACATTAAATCAGAATGGGGACCTTATATCAGAATGGGGAAATTATACCAGAATTGGGGACATTATACCAGAATAAGGGACACTATACCAGAATGGGGTACACCATACCCGGATGGGTGACACTATATCAGAATGGGGACATTATATCACAATGATGATGTTATACCAGGATAGGGGACATTATATCACAACCAAGATATTATACCAGTATGGGGTATATTATAGCAACATGGGGGACATAATGCCAGAACTGGAGATACTATACCAAGATGTGGGGCATTATACCAGCTTTTGGGACATTATAGCAGAATTGGGAGCATTACACCAGCATGGGGATATTATACCAGGTTAGAGGCATTATGCCAAAATGGGGACATTATATCAGAATGGGGACACTATACCAGGATGGGGACATTAAACCAGAATGAAGTTAATGAAGCCAGAATGGGGACATTAACAGACAGGGGCACAGGTGGGGGAAAATGTTATAGCATAAGGCCCAGCATGTGGGAGATTATTACAAGAAGGAGCCAGGATGGGGGACATTGCTACATAGGGAGAGAACACATATACTGTATCTTTATAGGATCCAGAACGCTACAAGGGCCCATACATCTGACCAACATGCAGGTGGGGGCCTATCAGACTCTAGTTACTCCACTGGGTGGGACCATATAATTTCCAGGACTCCTTGTTCTTTACATTGAAGATAATTCTTAATGACATTGGCTGTACGTTTGGGGTTGTTGTTCTGCTGAAGAAAACATTTGGATCCAATCAGACACCTCCCTGATGATATTGTATGATGGATAAGTATCTGCCTCTATATCTCAGCATTGAGGGAACCAATAATTCTAACCCAATTCCCACTTCCATTTGCTGAAATGCAGCCCCAAACTTACCGGACCCTCCACCGTGCTTATGAATCACTATTGCCCACAGACACTCATTATTGTACTGCTCTCCAGCCCTTTAGTGAACAAAATCTCTTCTGTAATAACAACATTTTTCATATTTTGACTCAACCGTCCAGAGCACATCCTGCCAATTTTCTACACCCTGGTTCCTCTGTTTTAATGCATAGTTGAGTCACTTGGCCTTGTTTTGATGTGGGAGATATGGCTTTTTCACCACAATTCTGCTATGAAGAGAACTTCTGGCCAGTCTTCTCTGAACAGTAGATGAGTGAAGCTGAGTCCCACTGGTTGCTGCCAGTTCTGAGCTGATGGCACTGCTGGACATCTTCCGCTTTTGAAGGAAAGTAACCATAATGTGTCATACATCTGCTGCACTAAGTTTCCTTGGCCGACCACTGCATCTACTGACCTCAACGTTGCACAATTTCTTGTGCTTCTTCATAAGTGCTTGAATAACACATCTTGAACCCTCAATCTGCTTTGAAATTTGTGCCTTAGAGACCTTGCTGATGTAGTATAACTTCCTTGTGTATTCTTGCTCAGTCTTGCCATGGTGTATGACCAGACACCTGACTGTATTATTACAAAATCCCTGACTTTGCGCCGGTGTACCTGGAATAATTGATGCTGTTTTAAAGTGAAAAGTTGGTCACACCAAATATTAATTGGATCTAGATTTTTCGTTTGTTCTTTCACTTGTATTTTGTTAATTGATTAAATAAATCATTAACATTTCTATTTTTGAAGCGTTCTTACTTTACAGCATTTTTTGTACACCTTTCTAAAAATTATTTTTATGTGATAGTGTCTTTTATTTGCTCATTAATAATCTGATATATCTTTTGGTATTTTGTGTATAGTTGTTATTTTGCTGTTGGGGTAAATTGTAGGATATTGATTTCAGAGTGTTTTCCTGATCCTTTGATTGTAGGAATGAGTGGTATATATGTGGTAATAAATTAGGACAAAACATAGGAAATTTAGGAAAAAACTGAACATCTCAGCAGTAATAACATGCTAATTGTGATGTCATGAAGATGACTTGAATTTCCACCAATCAGAGATCAGCATGTTTCAGGTCACCCAGATAGAACAGTCCATGAAACATGAGTCACGGCCACTGTGAGGTCATAATGCTGATTAGAATTTCCACCAGTCAGAAAACAGAACCGCCCAGAAGAACCACCCAGGAGGTATGAGTCATCGCCACTGTGAGGTCATAATGCTGACCAATCACAGAGCAGCCACACCCAGATTTTCCACCAATCAGAGAGCAGCCACACCCAGATTTTCCACCAATCAGAGATCAGCAGTGGGTATAAATAGCCGCTACCACCTGCCCGGCTTAGCCTTGCACTGGTTGGGTCTCTCTTTTTTTCTCTCTCTTGGTATCTCCCGGTATCTCTCCCTCCCCTCTCTCTTCTCTCTCTCTCTCTCTTTGACCCAACGGCCCTCTTAAGGGCTACCCCAAATGTGTAAAAGATAGAACCAATATTTGTGTTGTTTGTCCGTTTTATGAGCCTGTGATTAACCCCTTCCCACTCTTTGCCATATATATATATTATATACGTAGTATGTGCAGGTGGGCCTTAAACGGAATTTCCAGGACAAACATATTGATGGCCTATCCCCTGGTTAGCTCATTAATATCAGATTTGTGGGGGTCCGGAACGTGGCACCTCAACTACTCAGTTGTTTGAAACTCTGGCAGAGGTCAGATGTAAACATTGTTGTGGAGCTGAACATCACAGCTCTGGTCACTGTGTAGTGGCTGCTACCTGGTGCTGCAGATCAGCTCCTATTACATGAATATTAGCTGACTTGCAGTACCCACAGTACAGTGAATGGAGCAGTGATGTTCAGATCTTCAAACTATTTACATCTGAGCGTTGCAAACAAGTGATGGGTAGAGCCAGTGACGCGTGTCGGAGCCCACCGATCTGATATTGATAACCCATCCCCAGGATGGCAGCTCAGTAGATACCATACCAGGATTGGGGACATTATGCCAGAATGGGTACATTATACCAGAATGGGGACATTGTATCAGAATTAGGTCATTATGCCAGAATGTGAGACACTGTAACAGAATGGAGTGCATTGTACCAGGATGGGGGACATTAAACCAGGGCGAGGGACATTAAACCAGTATGATGGTCATTAAACCAGGATGGGGGGCATTATACCAGGATGGGGACATTATACCAGAATGGAGACACTATTCTAGTATGGGGACATTTTACCAAGATGAAGGACACTATATCAGAATGGGGACAATATATCGGAAGGGGGACAACATACCAGGAAGGGGGACATTAAATCAGAATGGGGACATTATATCAGAATGGGGAAATTATACCAGAATTGGGGACATTATACCAGAATAAGGGACACTATACCAGAATGGGGTACACCATACCCGAATGGGTGACACTATATCAGAATGGGGACATTATATCACAATGATGATGTTATACCAGGATGGGGGACATTATATCACAACGATGATATTATACCAGTATGGGGTATATTATAGCAACATGGGGGACATAATGCCAGAACTGGAGATACTATACCAGGATGTGGGGCATTATACCAGCTTTGGGGACATTATAGAAGAATTGGGAGCATTACACCAGCATGGGGATATTATACCAGGTTAGAGACATTATACCAAAATGGGGACATTATATCAGAATGGGGACACTATACCAGGATGGGGACATTAAACCAGAATGAAGGAAATGATGCCAGAATGGGGACATTACCAGACAGGGGCACAGGTGGGGGAAAATGTTATAGCATAAGGCCCAGCATGTGGGAGATTATTACAAGAAGGAGCCAGGATGGGGGACATTGCTACATAGGGAGAGAACACATATACTGTATCTTTATAGGATCCAGAGCGCTACAAGGGCCCATACATCTGACCAACATGCAGGTGGGGGCATATCAGACTCTAGTTACTCCACTGGGTGGGACCATATCATTTCCAGGACTCCTTGTTCTTTACATTGAAGATAATTCTTAATGACATTGGCTGTACGTTTGGGGTTATTGTTCTGAAGAAAACATTTGGATCCAATCAGACACCTCCCTGATGATATTGCATGATGGATAAGTATCTGCCTCTATATCTCAGCATTGAGGGAACCAATAATTCTAACCCAATTGCCACTTCCATTTGCTGAAATGCAGCCCCAAACTTACAGGACCCTCCACCGTGCTTATGCATCACTATTGCCTACAGACACTCATTATTGTACTGCTCTCCAGCCCTTTAGTGAACAAAATCTCTTCTGTAATAACAACATTTTTCATATTTTTACTCAACCGTCCAGAGCACATCCTGCCAATTTTCTACACCCTGGTTCCTCTGTTTTAATGCATAGTTGAGTCACTTGGCCTTGTTTTGTTGTGGGAGATATGGCTTTTTCACCACAATTCTGCTATGAAGAGAACTTCTGGCCAGTCTTCTCTGAACAGTAGATGAGTGAAGCTGAGTCCCACTGGTTGCTGCCAGTTCTGAGCTGATGGCACTGCTGGACATCTTCCGCTTTTGAAGGAAAGTAACCATAATGTGTCATACATCTGCTGCACTAAGTTTCCTTGGCCGACCACTGCATCTACTGACCTCAACGTTGCTCATTTTCTTGTGCTTCTTCATAAGTGCTTGAATGACACATCTTGAACCCTCAATCTGCTTTGAAATTTGTGCCTTAGAGACCTTGCTGATGTAGTATAACTTTCTTGTGTATTCTTGCTCAGTCTTGCCATGGTGTATGACCAGACACCTGACTGTATTATTACAAAATCCCTGACTTTGCGCAGGTGTACCTGGAATAATTGATGCTGTTTTAAAGTGAAAAGTTGGTCACACCAAATATTAATTGGATCTAGATTTTTCGTTTGTTCATTCACTTTGTATCACTTTGTATTTTGTTAATTGATTAAATAAATCATTAACATTTCTATTTTTGAAGCGTTCTTACTTTACAGCATTTTTTCTACACCTTTCTAAAAATTATTTTTATGTGATTGTGTCTTTTATTTGCTCATTAATAATCTGATATATCTTTTGGTATTTTGTGTATAGTTGTTTTTTTGCTGTTGGGGTAAATTGTAGGATATTGATTTCAGAGTGGTTTCCTGATCCTTTGATTGTAGGAATGAGTGGTATATATGTGCTAATAAATTAGGACAAAACATAGGAAATTTAGGAAAAAACTGAACATCTCAGCAGTAATAACATGCTGATTGTGATGTCATGAAGATGACTTGAATTTCCACCAATCAGAGATCAGCATGTTTCAGGTCACCCAGATAGAACAGTCCATGAAACATGAGTCACGGCCACTGTGAGGTCATAATGCTGATTAGAATTTCCACCAGTCAGAAAACAGAACCGCCCAGAAGAACCACCCAGGAGGTATGAGTCATCGCCACTGTGAGGTCATAATGCTGACCAATCACAGAGCAGCCACACCGAGATTTTCCACCAATCAGAGAGCAGCCACACCCAGATTTTCCACCAATCAGAGATCAGCAGTGGGTATAAATAGCCGCTACCACCTGCCCGGCTTAGCCTTGCACTGGTTGGGTCTCTCTTTTTTTCTCTCTCTTGGTATCTCCCGTTATCTCTCCCTCCCCTCTCTCTTCTCTCTCTCTCTCTCTTTGACCCAACGGCCCTTTTAAGGGCTTCCCCAAATGTGTAAAAGATAGAACCAATATTTGTGTTGTTTGTTCGTTTTATGAGCCTGTGATTAACCCCTTCCCACTCTTTGCCATATATATATTATATACGTAGTATGTGCAGGTGGGCTTTAAACGGAATTTGCAGGACAAACATATTGATGGCCTATCCCCTGGTTAGCTCATTAATATCAGATTTGTGGGTGTCCGGCACGTGGCACCTCAACTACTCAGTTGTTTGAAACTCTGGCAGAGGTCAGATGTAAACATTGTTGTGGAGCTGAACATCACAGCTCTGGTCACTGTGTAGTGGCTGCTACCTGGTGCTGCAGATCAGCTCCTATTACATGAATATTAGCTGACTTGCAGGACCCACAGTACAGTGAATGGAGCAGTGATGTTCAGATCTTCAAACTATTTACATCTGAGCGTTGCAAACAAGTGAGGGGTAGAGCCAGTGCCGCGTGTCGGAGCCCACCGATCTGATATTGATAACCCATCCCCAGGATGGCAGCTCAGTAGATACCATACCAGGATGGGGACATTATGCCAGAATGGGTACATTATACCAGAATGGGGACATTGTATCAGAATTAGGTAATTATGCCAGAATGTGAGACACTGTAACAGAATGGAGTGCATTGTACCAGGATGGGGGACATTAAACCAGGGCGAGGGACATTAAACCAGTATGATGGTCATTAAACCAGGATGGGGGGCATTTTACCAGGATGGGGACATTATACCAGAATTCGGACACTATTCTAGTATGGGGACATTTTACCAAGATGAAGGACACTATATCAGAATGGGGACAATATATCGGAAGGGGGACAACATACCAGGAAGGGGGACTTTAAATCAGAATGGGGACATTATATCAGAATGAGGAAATTAAACCAGAATTGGGGAAATTATACCAGAATAAGGGACACTATACCAGAATGGGGTACTCCATACCCGGATGGGTGACACTATATCAGAATGGGGAAATTATATCAGAATGATGATGTTATACCAGGATGGGGGACATTATATCACAAAGATGATATTATACCAGTATGGGGTATATTATAGCAACATGGGGGACATAATGCCAGAACTGGAGATACTATACCAGGATGTGGGGCATTATACCAGCTTTGGGGACATTATAGCAGAATTGGGAGCATTACACCAGCATGGGGATATTATACCAGGTTAGAGACATTATACCAAAATGGGGACATTATATCAGAATGGGGACACTATACCAGGATGGGGACATTAAACCAGAATGAAGGAAATGATGCCAGAATGGGGACATTACCAGACAGGGGCACAGGTGGGGGAAAATGTTATAGCATAAGGCCCAGCATGTGGGAGATTATTACAAGAAGGAGCCAGGATGGGGGACATTGCTACATAGGGAGAGAACACATATACTGTATCTTTATAGGATCCAGAACGCTACAAGGGCCCATACATCTGACCAACATGCAGGTGGGGGCCTATGAGACTCCAATTACTCCACTGGGTGGGACCATATCATTTCCAGGACTCCTTGTTCTTTACATTGAAGATAATTCTTAATGACATTTGCTGTACGTTTGGGGTTGTTGTTCTGCTGAAGAAAACATTTGGATCCAATCAGACGCTTCCCTGATGATATTGCATGATGGATAAGTATCTGCCTCTATATCTCAGCATTGAGGGAACCAATAATTCTAACCCAATTCCCACTTCCATTTGCTGAAATGCAGCCCCAAACTTACAGGACCCTCCACCGTGCTTATGGATCACTATTGCCCACAGACACTCATTATTGTACTGCTCTCCAGCCCTTTAGTGAACAAAATCTCTTCTGTAATAACAACATTTTTCATATTTGGACTCAACCGTCCAGAGCACATCCTGCCAATTTTGTACACCCTGGTTCGACTGTTTCAATGCATAGTTGAGTCACTTGGCCTTGTTTTGATGTGGAAGATATGGCTTTTTCACCACAATTCTGCTATGAAGAGAACTTCTGGCCAGTCTTCTCTGAACAGTAGATGAGTGAAGCTGAGTCCCACTGGTTGCTGCCAGTTCTGAGCTGATGGCACTGCTGGACATCTTCCGCTTTTGAAGGAAAGTAACCATAATGTGTCATACATCTGCTGCACTAAGTTTCATTGTCTGACCACTGCATCTACTGACCTCAACGTTGCACATTTTCTTGTGCTTCTTCATAAGTGCTTGAATGACACATCTTGAACCCTCAATCTGCATTGACATTTGTGCCTTAGAGACCTTGCTGAGGTAGTATAACTTCCTTGTGTATTCTTGCTCAGTCTTGCCATGGTGTATGACCAGACACCTGACTGTATTATTACAAAATCCCTGACTTTGCGCAGGTGTACCTGGAATAATTGATGCTGTTTTAAAGTGAAAAGTTGGTCACACCAAATATTGATTGGATCTAGATTTTTCGTTTGTTCATTCACTTTGCATTTTGTTAATTGATTAAATAAATCATTAACATTTCTATTTTTGAAGCGTTCTTACTTTACAGCATTTTTTCTACACCTTTCTAAAAATTATTTTTATGTGATTGTGTCTTTTATTTGCTCATTAATAATCTGATATATCTTTTGGTATTTTGTGTATAGTTGTTTTTTTGCTGTTGGGGTAAATTGTAGGATATTGATTTCAGAGTGGTTTCCTGATCCTTTGATTGTAGGAATGAGTGGTATATATGTGCTAATAAATTAGGACAAAACATAGGAAATTTAGGAAAAAACTGAACATCTCAGCAGTAATAACATGCTGATTGTGATGTCATGAAGATGACTTGAATTTCCACCAATCAGAGATCAGCATGTTTCAGGTCACCCAGATAGAACAGTCCATGAAACATGAGTCACGGCCACTGTGAGGTCATAATGCTGATTAGAATTTCCACCAGTCAGAAAACAGAACCGCCCAGAAGAACCACCCAGGAGGTATGAGTCATCGCCACTGTGAGGTCATAATGCTGACCAATCACAGAGCAGCCACACCCAGATTTTCCACCAATCAGAGAGCAGCCACACCCAGATTTTCCACCAATCAGAGATCAGCAGTGGGTATAAATAGCCGCTACCACCTGCCCGGCTTAGCCTTGCACTGGTTGGGTCTCTCTTTTTTTCTCTCTCTTGGTATCTCCCGGTATCTCTCCCTCCCCTCTCTCTTCTCTCTCTCTCTCTTTGACCCAACGGCCCTCTTAAGGGCTACCCCAAATGTGTAAAAGATAGAACCAATATTTGTGTTGTTTGTCCGTTTTATGAGCCTGTGATTAACCCCTTCCCACTCTTTGTCATATATATATATATTATATACGTAGCATGTGCAGGTGGGCCTTAAACGGAATTTCCAGGACAAACATATTGATGGCCTGTCCCCTGGTTAGCTCATTAATATCAGGTTTGTGGGGGTCCGGCACGTGGCACCTCAACTACTCAGTTGTTTGAAACTCTGGCAGAGGTCAGATGTAAACATTGTTGTGGAGCTGAACATCACAGCTCTGGTCACTGTGTAGTGGCTGCTACCTGGTGCTGCAGATCAGCTCCTATTACATGAATATTAGCTAACTTGCAGGACCCACAGTACAGTGAATGGAGCAGTGATGTTCAGATCTTCAAACTATTTACATCTGAGCGTTGCAAACAAGTGATGGGTAGAGCCAGTGCCCCGTGTCGGAGCCCACCGATCTGATATTGATAACCCATCCCCAGGATGGCAGCTGAGTAGATACCATACCAGGATGGGGGACATTATGCCAGAATGGGTACATTATACCAGAATGGGGACATTGTATCAGAATTAGGTCATTATGCCAGAATGTGAGACACTGTAACAGAATGGAGTGCGTTGTACCAGGATGGGGGACATTAAACCAGGGCGAGGGACATTAAACCAGTATGATGGTCATTAAACCAGGATGGGGGGCATTATACCAGGATGGGGACATTATACCAGAATGGAGACACTATTCTAGTATGGGGACATTTTACCAAGATGAAGGACACTATATCAGAATGGGGACAATATATCGGAAGGGGGACAACATACCAGGAAGGGGGACATTAAATCAGAATGGGGACATTATATCAGAATGGGGAAATTATACCAGAATTGGGGACATTATACCAGAATAAGGGACACTATACCAGAATAAGGGACACTATACCAGAATGGGGTACACCATACCCGAATGGGTGACACTATATCAGAATGGGGACATTATATCACAATGATGATGTTATACCAGGATGGGGGACATTATATCACAACGATGATATTATACCAGTATGGGGTATATTATAGCAACATGGGGGACATAATGCCAGAACTGGAGATACTATACCAGGATGTGGGGCATTATACCAGCTTTGGGGACATTATAGCAGAATTGGGAGCATTACACCAGCATGGGGATATTATACCAGGTTAGAGACATTATACCAAAATGGGGACATTATATCAGAATGGGGACACTATACCAGGATGGGGACATTAAACCAGAATGAAGGAAATGATGCCAGAATGGGGACATTACCAGACAGGGGCACAGGTGGGGGAAAATGTTATAGCATAAGGCCCAGCATGTGGGAGATTATTACAAGAAGGAGCCAGGATGGGGGACATTGCTACATAGGGAGAGAACACATATACTGTATCTTTATAGGATCCAGAGCGCTACAAGAGCCCATACATCTGACCAACATGCAGGTGGGGGCATATCAGACTCTAGTTACTCCACTGGGTGGGACCATATCATTTCCAGGACTCCTTGTTCTTTACATTGAAGATAATTCTTAATGACACTGGCTGTGCGTTTGGGGTTATTGTTCTGAAGAAAACATTTGGATCCAATCAGACACCTCCCTGATGATATTGCATGATGGATAAGTATCTGCCTCTATATCTCAGCATTGAGGGAACCAATAATTCTAACCCAATTGCCACTTCCATTTGCTGAAATGCAGCCCCAAACTTACAGGACCCTCCACCGTGCTTATGCATCACTATTGCCTACAGACACTCATTATTGTACTGCTCTCCAGCCCTTTAGTGAACAAAATCTCTTCTGTAATAACAACATTTTTCATATTTTTACTCAACCGTCCAGAGCACATCCTGCCAATTTTCTACACCCTGGTTCCTCTGTTTTAATGCATAGTTGAGTCACTTGGCCTTGTTTTGTTGTGGGAGATATGGCTTTTTCACCACAATTCTGCTATGAAGAGAACTTCTGGCCAGTCTTCTCTGAACAGTAGATGAGTGAAGCTGAGTCCCACTGGTTGCTGCCAGTTCTGAGCTGATGGCACTGCTGGACATCTTCCGCTTTTGAAGGAAAGTAACCATAATGTGTCATACATCTGCTGCACTAAGTTTCCTTGGCCGACCACTGCATCTACTGACCTCAACGTTGCTCATTTTCTTGTGCTTCTTCATAAGTGCTTGAATGACACATCTTGAACCCTCAATCTGCTTTGAAATTTGTGCCTTAGAGACCTTGCTGATGTAGTATAACTTTCTTGTGTATTCTTGCTCAGTCTTGCCATGGTGTATGACCAGACACCTGACTGTATTATTACAAAATCCCTGACTTTGCGCAGGTGTACCTGGAATAATTGATGCTGTTTTAAAGTGAAAAGTTGGTCACACCAAATATTAATTGGATCTAGATTTTTCGTTTGTTCATTCACTTTGTATCACTTTGTATTTTGTTAATTGATTAAATAAATCATTAACATTTCTATTTTTGAAGCGTTCTTACTTTACAGCATTTTTTCTACACCTTTCTAAAAATTATTTTTATGTGATAGTGTCTTTTATTTGCTCATTAATAATCTGATATATCTTTTGGTATTTTGTGTATAGTTGTTTTTTTGCTGTTGGGGTAAATTGTAGGATATTGATTTCAGAGTGGTTTCCTGATCCTTTGATTGTAGGAATGAGTGGTATATATGTGCTAATAAATTAGGACAAAACATAGGAAATTTAGGAAAAAACTGAACATCTCAGCAGTAATAACATGCTGATTGTGATGTCATGAAGATGACTTGAATTTCCACCAATCAGAGATCAGCATGTTTCAGGTCACCCAGATAGAACAGTCCATGAAACATGAGTCACGGCCACTGTGAGGTCATAATGCTGATTAGAATTTCCACCAGTCAGAAAACAGAACCGCTCAGAAGAACCACCCAGGAGGTATGAGTCATCGCCACTGTGAGGTCATAATGCTGACCAATCACAGAGCAGCCACACCGAGATTTTCCACCAATCAGAGAGCAGCCACACCCAGATTTTCCACCAATCAGAGATCAGCAGTGGGCATAAATAGCCGCTACCACCTGCCCGGCTTAGCCTTGCACTGGTTGGGTCTCTCTTTTTTTCTCTCTCTTGGTATCTCCCGTTATCTCTCCCTCCCCTCTCTCTTCTCTCTCTCTCTCTCTTTGACCCAACGGCCCTTTTAAGGGCTACCCCAAATGTGTAAAAGATAGAACCAATATTTGTGTTGTTTGTTCGTTTTATGAGCCTGTGATTAACCCCTTCCCACTCTTTGCCATATATATATTATATACGTAGTATGTGCAGGTGGGCTTTAAACGGAATTTGCAGGACAAACATATTGATGGCATATCCCCTGGTTAGCTCATTAATATCAGATTTGTGGGTGTCCGGCACGTGGCACCTCATCTACTCAGTTGTTTGAAACTCTGGCAGAGGTCAGATGTAAACATTGTTGTGGAGCTGAACATCACAGCTCTGGTCACTGTGTAGTGGCTGCTACCTGGTGCTGCTGATCAGTTCCTATTACATGAATATTAGCTGACTTGCAGGACCCACAATACAGTGAATGGAGCAGTGATGTTCAGATCTTCAAACTATTTACATCTGAGCGTTGCAAACAAGTGATGGGTAGAGCCAGTGCAGCGTGTCGGAGCCCACCGATCTGATATTGATAACCCATCCCCAGGATGGCAGCTCAGTAGATACCATACCAGGATGGGGACATTATGCCAGAATGGGTACATTATACCAGAATGGGGACATTGTATCAGAATTAGGTCATTATGCCAGAATGTGAGACACTGTAACAGAATGGAGTGCATTGTACCAGGATGGGGGACATTAAACCAGGGCGAGGGACATTAAACCAGTATGATGGTCATTAAACCAGGATGGGGGGACATTATACCAGGATGGGGACATTATACCAGAATGGGGACACTATTCTAGTATGGGAACATTTTACCAAGATGAAGGACACTATATCAGAATGGGGACAATATATCGGAAGGGGGATAACATACCAGGAAGGGGGACATTAAATCAGAATGGGGACATTATATCAGAATGGGGAAATTATACCAGAATTGGGGACATTATACCTGAATAAGGGACACTATACCAGAATGGGGTACACCATACCCGGATGGGTGACACTATATCAGAATGGGGACATTATATCACAGTGATGATATTATACCAGTATGGGGTATATTATAGCAACATGGGGGGCATAATGCCAGAACTGGAGATACTATACCAGGATGTGGGGCATTATACCAGCTTTGGGGACATTATAGCAGAATTGGGAGCATTACACCAGCATGGGGATTTTATACCAGGTTAGAGACATTATTCCAAAATGGGGACATTATATCAGAATGGGGACACTATACCAGGATGGGGACATTAAACCAGAATGAAGGAAATGATGCCAGAATGGGGACATTACCAGACAGGGGCACAGGTGGGGGAAAATGTTATAGCATAAGGCCCAGCATGTGGGAGATTATTACAAGAAGGAGCCAGGATGGGGGACATTGCTACATAGGGAGAGAACACATATACTGTATCTTTATAGGATCCAGAACGCTACAAGGGCCCATACATCTGACCAACATGCAGGTGGGGGCCTATCAGACTCTAGTTACTCCACTGGGTGGGACCATATCATTTCCAGGACTCCTTGTTCTTTACATTGAAGATAATTCTTAATGACATTGCAGTACGTTTGGGGTTGTTGTTCTGCTGAAGAAAACATTTGGATCCAATCAGACACCTCCCTGATGATATTGCATGATGGATAAGTATCTGCCTCTATATCTCAGCATTGAGGGAACCAATAATTCTAACCCAATTCCCACTTCCATTTGCTGAAATGCAGCCCCAAACTTACAGGACCCTCCACCGTGCTTATGGATCACTATTGCCCACAGACACTCATTATTGTACTGCTCTCCAGCCCTTTAGTGAACAAAATCTCTTCTGTAATAACAACATTTTTCATATTTTGACTCAACCGTCCAGAGCACATCCTTCCAATTTTCTACACCCTGGTTCCTCTGTTTTAATGCATAGTTGAGTCACTTGGCCTTGTTTTGATGTGGAAGATATGGCTTTTTCGCCACAATTCTGCTATGAAGAGAACTTCTGGCCAGTCTTCTCTGAACAGTAGATGAGTGAAGCTGAGTCCCACTGGTTGCTGCCAGTTCTGAGCTGATGGCACTGCTGGACATCTTCCGCTTTTGAAGGAAAGTAACCATAATGTGTCATACATCTGCTGCACTAAGTTTCCTTGGCCGACCACTGCATCTACTGACCTCAACGTTGCACAATTTCTTGTGCTTCTTCATAAGTGCTTGAATGACACATCTTGAACCCTCAATCTGCTTTGAAATTTGTGCCTTAGAGACCTTGCTGATGTAGTATAACTTCCTTGTGTATTCTTGCTCAGTCTTGCCATGTTGTATGATCAGACACCTGACTGTATTATTACAAAATCCCTGACTTTGCGCAGGTGTACCTGGAATAATTGATGCTGTTTTAAAGTGAAAAGTTGGTCACACCAAATATTAATTGGATCTAGATTTTTCGTTTGTTCAATCACTTTGTATTTTGTTAATTGATTAAATAAATCATTAACATTTCTATTTTTGAAGCGTTCTTACTTTACAGCATTTTTTCTACACCTTTCTAAAAATTATTTTTATGTGATAGTGTCTTTTATTTGCTCATTCATAATCTGATATATCTTTTGGCATTTTGTGTATAGTTGTTTTTTTGCTGTTGGGGTAAATTGTAGGATATTGATTTCAGAGTGGTTTCCTGATCCTTTGATTGTAGGAATGAGTGGTATATATGTGCTAATAAATTAGGACAAAACATAGGAAATTTAGGAAAAAACTGAACATCTCAGCAGTAATAAGATGCTGATTGTGATGTCATGAAGATGACTTGAATTTCCACCAATCAGAGATCAGCATGTTTCAGGTCACCCAGATAGAACAGTCCATGAAACATGAGTCACGGCCACTGTGAGGTCATAATGCTGATTAGAATTTCCACCACTCAGAAAACAGAACCGCCCAGAAGAACCACCCAGGAGGTATGAGTCATCGCCACTGTGAGGTCATAATGCTGACCAATCACAGAGCAGCCACACCCAGATTTTCCACCAATCAGAGTTCAGCAGTGGGTATAAATAGCCGCTACCACCTGCCCGGCTTAGCCTTGCACTGGTTGGGTCTCTCTTTTTTTCTCTCTCTTGGTATCTCCCGGTATCTCTCCCTCCCCTCTCTCTCCTCTATCTCTCTCTCGGTCTTTGACCCAATGGCCCTCTTAAGGGCTACCCCAAATGTGTAAAAGATAGAACCAATATTTGTGTTGTTTGTCCGTTTTATAAGCCTGTGATTAACCCCTTCCCACTCTTTGCCAAATATATATATTATATACGTAGTATGTCCAGGTGGGCCTTAAACGGAATTTCCAGGACAAACATATTGATGGCCTATCACCTGGTTAGCTCATTAATATCAGATTTGTGGGGGTCCGGCACGTGGCACCTCAACTACTCAGTTGTTTGAAACTCTGGCAGAGGTCAGATGTAAACATTGTTGTGGAGCTGAACATCACAGCTCTGGTCACTGTGTAGTGGCTGCTACCTGGTGCTGCAGATCAGCTCCTATTACATGAATATTAGCTGACTTGCAGGACCCACAGTACAGTGAATGGAGCAGTGATGTTCAGATCTTTAAACTATTTACATCTGAGCATTGCAAACAAGTGATGGGTAGAGCCAGTGCCACGTGTCGGAGCCCACCGATCTGATATTGATAACCCATCCCCAGGATGGCAGCTCAGTAGATACCATACCAGGATGGGGGACATTATGCCAGAATGGGTACATTATATCAGAATGGGGACATTGTATCAGAATTAGGTCATTATGCCAGAATGTGAGACACTGTAACAGAATGGAGTACATTGTACCAGGATGGAGGACATTAAACCAGGGTGAGGGACATTAAACCAGTATGATGGTCATTAAACCAGGATGGGGGGCATTATACCAGGATGGGGACATTATACCAGAATGGGGACACTATTCTAGTATGGGGACATTTTACCAAGATGAAGGACACTATATCAGAATGGGGACAATATATCGGAAGGGGGACAACATACCAGGAAGGGGGACATTAAATCAGAATGGGGACATTATATCAGAATGGGGAAATAATACCAGAATTGGGGACATTATACCAGAATAAGGGACACTATACCAGAATGGGGTACACCATACCCGGATGGGTGACACTATATCAGAATGGGGACATTATATCACAATGATGATGTTATACCAGGATGGGGGACATTATATCACAACGATGATATTATACCAGTATGGGGTATATTATAGCAACATGGGGGACATAATGCCAGAACTGGAGATACTATACCAGGATGTGGGGCATTATACCAGCTTTGGGGACATTATAGCAGAATTGGGAGCATTACACCAGCATGGGGATATTATACCAGGTTAGAGACATTATACCAAAATGGGGACATTATATCAGAATGGGGACACTATACCAGGATGGGGACATTAAACCAGAATGAAGGAAATGATGCCAGAATGGGGACATTACCAGACAGGGGCACAGGTGGGGGAAAATGTTATAGCATAAGGCCCAGCATGTGGGAGATTATTACAAGAAGGAGCCAGGATGGGGGACATTGCTACATAGGGAGAGAACACATATACTGTATCTTTATAGGATCCAGAGCGCTACAAGAGCCCATACATCTGACCAACATGCAGGTGGGGGCATATCAGACTCTAGTTACTCCACTGGGTGGGACCATATCATTTCCAGGACTCCTTGTTCTTTACATTGAAGATAATTCTTAATGACACTGGCTGTGCGTTTGGGGTTATTGTTCTGAAGAAAACATTTGGATCCAATCAGACACCTCCCTGATGATATTGCATGATGGATAAGTATCTGCCTCTATATCTCAGCATTGAGGGAACCAATAATTCTAACCCAATTGCCACTTCCATTTGCTGAAATGCAGCCCCAAACTTACAGGACCCTCCACCGTGCTTATGCATCACTATTGCCTACAGACACTCATTATTGTACTGCTCTCCAGCCCTTTAGTGAACAAAATCTCTTCTGTAATAACAACATTTTTCATATTTTTACTCAACCGTCCAGAGCACATCCTGCCAATTTTCTACACCCTGGTTCCTCTGTTTTAATGCATAGTTGAGTCACTTGGCCTTGTTTTGATGTGGGAGATATGGCTTTTTCACCACAATTCTGCTATGAAGAGAACTTCTGGCCAGTCTTCTCTGAACAGTAGATGAGTGAAGCTGAGTCCCACTGGTTGCTGCCAGTTCTGAGCTGATGGCACTGCTGGACATCTTCCGCTTTTGAAGGAAAGTAACCATAATGTGTCATACATCTGCTGCACTAAGTTTCCTTGGCCGACCACTGCATCTACTGACCTCAATGTTGCTCATTTTCTTGTGCTTCTTCATAAGTGCTTGAATGACACATCTTGAACCCTCAATCTGCTTTGAAATTTGTGCCTTAGAGACCTTGCTGATGTAGTATAACTTTCTTGTGTATTCTTGCTCAGTCTTGCCATGGTGTATGACCAGACACCTGACTGTATTATTACAAAATCCCTGACTTTGCGCAGGTGTACCTGGAATAATTGATGCTGTTTTAAAGTGAAAAGTTGGTCACACCAAATATTAATTGGATCTAGATTTTTCGTTTGTTCATTCACTTTGTATCACTTTGTATTTTGTTAATTGATTAAATAAATCATTAACATTTCTATTTTTGAAGCGTTCTTACTTTACAGCATTTTTTCTACACCTTTCTAAAAATTATTTTTATGTGATAGTGTCTTTTATTTGCTCATTAATAATCTGATATATCTTTTGGTATTTTGTGTATAGTTGTTTTTTTGCTGTTGGGGTAAATTGTAGGATATTGATTTCAGAGTGGTTTCCTGATCCTTTGATTGTAGGAATGAGTGGTATATATGTGCTAATAAATTAGGACAAAACATAGGAAATTTAGGAAAAAACTGAACATCTCAGCAGTAATAACATGCTGATTGTGATGTCATGAAGATGACTTGAATTTCCACCAATCAGAGATCAGCATGTTTCAGGTCACCCAGATAGAACAGTCCATGAAACATGAGTCACGGCCACTGTGAGGTCATAATGCTGATTAGAATTTCCACCAGTCAGAAAACAGAACCGCCCAGAAGAACCACCCAGGAGGTATGAGTCATCGCCACTGTGAGGTCATAATGCTGACCAATCACAGAGCAGCCACACCGAGATTTTCCACCAATCAGAGAGCAGCCACACCCAGATTTTCCACCAATCAGAGATCAGCAGTGGGCATAAATAGCCGCTACCACCTGCCCGGCTTAGCCTTGCACTGGTTGGGTCTCTCTTTTTTTCTCTCTCTTGGTATCTCCCGTTATCTCTCCCTCCCCTCTCTCTTCTCTCTCTCTCTCTCTTTGACCCAACGGCCCTTTTAAGGGCTACCCCAAATGTGTAAAAGATAGAACCAATATTTGTGTTGTTTGTTCGTTTTATGAGCCTGTGATTAACCCCTTCCCACTCTTTGCCATATATATATTATATACGTAGTATGTGCAGGTGGGCTTTAAACGGAATTTGCAGGACAAACATATTGATGGCATATCCCCTGGTTAGCTCATTAATATCAGATTTGTGGGTGTCCGGCACGTGGCACCTCAACTACTCAGTTGTTTGAAACTCTGGCAGAGGTCAGATGTAAACATTGTTGTGGAGCTGAACATCACAGCTCTGGTCACTGTGTAGTGGCTGCTACCTGGTGCTGCTGATCAGTTCCTATTACATGAATATTAGCTGACTTGCAGGACCCACAATACAGTGAATGGAGCAGTGATGTTCAGATCTTCAAACTATTTACATCTGAGCGTTGCAAACAAGTGATGGGTAGAGCCAGTGCAGCGTGTCGGAGCCCACCGATCTGATATTGATAACCCATCCCCAGGATGGCAGCTCAGTAGATACCATACCAGGATGGGGACATTATGCCAGAATGGGTACATTATACCAGAATGGGGACATTGTATCAGAATTAGGTCATTATGCCAGAATGTGAGACACTGTAACAGAATGGAGTGCATTGTACCAGGATGGGGGACATTAAACCAGGGCGAGGGACATTAAACCAGTATGATGGTCATTAAACCAGGATGGGGGGACATTATACCAGGATGGGGACATTATACCAGAATGGGGACACTATTCTAGTATGGGAACATTTTACCAAGATGAAGGACACTATATCAGAATGGGGACAATATATCGGAAGGGGGATAACATACCAGGAAGGGGGATATTAAATCAGAATGGGGACATTATATCAGAATGGGGAAATTATACCAGAATTGGGGACATTATACCTGAATAAGGGACACTATACCAGAATGGGGTACACCATACCCGGATGGGTGACACTATATCAGAATGGGGACATTATATCACAGTGATGATATTATACCAGTATGGGGTATATTATAGCAACATGGGGGGCATAATGCCAGAACTGGAGATACTATACCAGGATGTGGGGCATTATACCAGCTTTGGGGACATTATAGCAGAATTGGGAGCATTACACCAGCATGGGGATTTTATACCAGGTTAGAGACATTATTCCAAAATGGGGACATTATATCAGAATGGGGACACTATACCAGGATGGGGACATTAAACCAGAATGAAGGAAATGATGCCAGAATGGGGACATTACCAGACAGGGGCACAGGTGGGGGAAAATGTTATAGCATAAGGCCCAGCATGTGGGAGATTATTACAAGAAGGAGCCAGGATGGGGGACATTGCTACATAGGGAGAGAACACATATACTATATCTTTATAGGATCCAGAACGCTACAAGGGCCCATACATCTGACCAACATGCAGGTGGGGGCCTATCAGACTCTAGTTACTCCACTGGGTGGGACCATATCATTTCCAGGACTCCTTGTTCTTTACATTGAAGATAATTCTTAATGACATTGCAGTACGTTTGGGGTTGTTGTTCTGCTGAAGAAAACATTTGGATCCAATCAGACACCTCCCTGATGATATTGCATGATGGATAAGTATCTGCCTCTATATCTCAGCATTGAGGGAACCAATAATTCTAACCCAATTCCCACTTCCATTTGCTGAAATGCAGCCCCAAACTTACAGGACCCTCCACCGTGCTTATGGATCACTATTGCCCACAGACACTCATTATTGTACTGCTCTCCAGCCCTTTAGTGAACAAAATCTCTTCTGTAATAACAACATTTTTCATATTTTTACTCAACCGTCCAGAGCACATCCTGCCAATTTTCTACACCCTGGTTCCTCTGTTTTAATGCATAGTTGAGTCACTTGGCCTTGTTTTGATGTGGGAGATATGGCTTTTTCACCACAATTCTGCTATGAAGAGAACTTCTGGCCAGTCTTCTCTGAACAGTAGATGAGTGAAGCTGAGTCCCACTGGTTGCTGCCAGTTCTGAGCTGATGGCACTGCTGGACATCTTCCGCTTTTGAAGGAAAGTAACCATAATGTGTCATACATCTGCTGCACTAAGTTTCCTTGGCCGACCACTGCATCTACTGACCTCAATGTTGCTCATTTTCTTGTGCTTCTTCATAAGTGCTTGAATGACACATCTTGAACCCTCAATCTGCTTTGAAATTTGTGCCTTAGAGACCTTGCTGATGTAGTATAACTTTCTTGTGTATTCTTGCTCAGTCTTGCCATGGTGTATGACCAGACACCTGACTGTATTATTACAAAATCCCTGACTTTGCGCAGGTGTACCTGGAATAATTGATGCTGTTTTAAAGTGAAAAGTTGGTCACACCAAATATTAATTGGATCTAGATTTTTCGTTTGTTCATTCACTTTGTATCACTTTGTATTTTGTTAATTGATTAAATAAATCATTAACATTTCTATTTTTGAAGCGTTCTTACTTTACAGCATTTTTTCTACACCTTTCTAAAAATTATTTTTATGTGATAGTGTCTTTTATTTGCTCATTAATAATCTGATATATCTTTTGGTATTTTGTGTATAGTTGTTTTTTTGCTGTTGGGGTAAATTGTAGGATATTGATTTCAGAGTGGTTTCCTGATCCTTTGATTGTAGGAATGAGTGGTATATATGTGCTAATAAATTAGGACAAAACATAGGAAATTTAGGAAAAAACTGAACATCTCAGCAGTAATAACATGCTGATTGTGATGTCATGAAGATGACTTGAATTTCCACCAATCAGAGATCAGCATGTTTCAGGTCACCCAGATAGAACAGTCCATGAAACATGAGTCACGGCCACTGTGAGGTCATAATGCTGATTAGAATTTCCACCAGTCAGAAAACAGAACCGCCCAGAAGAACCACCCAGGAGGTATGAGTCATCGCCACTGTGAGGTCATAATGCTGACCAATCACAGAGCAGCCACACCGAGATTTTCCACCAATCAGAGAGCAGCCACACCCAGATTTTCCACCAATCAGAGATCAGCAGTGGGCATAAATAGCCGCTACCACCTGCCCGGCTTAGCCTTGCACTGGTTGGGTCTCTCTTTTTTTCTCTCTCTTGGTATCTCCCGTTATCTCTCCCTCCCCTCTCTCTTCTCTCTCTCTCTCTCTTTGACCCAACGGCCCTTTTAAGGGCTACCCCAAATGTGTAAAAGATAGAACCAATATTTGTGTTGTTTGTTCGTTTTATGAGCCTGTGATTAACCCCTTCCCACTCTTTGCCATATATATATTATATACGTAGTATGTGCAGGTGGGCTTTAAACGGAATTTGCAGGACAAACATATTGATGGCATATCCCCTGGTTAGCTCATTAATATCAGATTTGTGGGTGTCCGGCACGTGGCACCTCAACTACTCAGTTGTTTGAAACTCTGGCAGAGGTCAGATGTAAACATTGTTGTGGAGCTGAACATCACAGCTCTGGTCACTGTGTAGTGGCTGCTACCTGGTGCTGCTGATCAGTTCCTATTACATGAATATTAGCTGACTTGCAGGACCCACAATACAGTGAATGGAGCAGTGATGTTCAGATCTTCAAACTATTTACATCTGAGCGTTGCAAACAAGTGATGGGTAGAGCCAGTGCAGCGTGTCGGAGCCCACCGATCTGATATTGATAACCCATCCCCAGGATGGCAGCTCAGTAGATACCATACCAGGATGGGGACATTATGCCAGAATGGGTACATTATACCAGAATGGGGACATTGTATCAGAATTAGGTCATTATGCCAGAATGTGAGACACTGTAACAGAATGGAGTGCATTGTACCAGGATGGGGGACATTAAACCAGGGCGAGGGACATTAAACCAGTATGATGGTCATTAAACCAGGATGGGGGGACATTATACCAGGATGGGGACATTATACCAGAATGGGGACACTATTCTAGTATGGGAACATTTTACCAAGATGAAGGACACTATATCAGAATGGGGACAATATATCGGAAGGGGGATAACATACCAGGAAGGGGGATATTAAATCAGAATGGGGACATTATATCAGAATGGGGAAATTATACCAGAATTGGGGACATTATACCTGAATAAGGGACACTATACCAGAATGGGGTACACCATACCCGGATGGGTGACACTATATCAGAATGGGGACATTATATCACAGTGATGATATTATACCAGTATGGGGTATATTATAGCAACATGGGGGGCATAATGCCAGAACTGGAGATACTATACCAGGATGTGGGGCATTATACCAGCTTTGGGGACATTATAGCAGAATTGGGAGCATTACACCAGCATGGGGATTTTATACCAGGTTAGAGACATTATTCCAAAATGGGGACATTATATCAGAATGGGGACACTATACCAGGATGGGGACATTAAACCAGAATGAAGGAAATGATGCCAGAATGGGGACATTACCAGACAGGGGCACAGGTGGGGGAAAATGTTATAGCATAAGGCCCAGCATGTGGGAGATTATTACAAGAAGGAGCCAGGATGGGGGACATTGCTACATAGGGAGAGAACACATATACTATATCTTTATAGGATCCAGAACGCTACAAGGGCCCATACATCTGACCAACATGCAGGTGGGGGCCTATCAGACTCTAGTTACTCCACTGGGTGGGACCATATCATTTCCAGGACTCCTTGTTCTTTACATTGAAGATAATTCTTAATGACATTGCAGTACGTTTGGGGTTGTTGTTCTGCTGAAGAAAACATTTGGATCCAATCAGACACCTCCCTGATGATATTGCATGATGGATAAGTATCTGCCTCTATATCTCAGCATTGAGGGAACCAATAATTCTAACCCAATTCCCACTTCCATTTGCTGAAATGCAGCCCCAAACTTACAGGACCCTCCACCGTGCTTATGGATCACTATTGCCCACAGACACTCATTATTGTACTGCTCTCCAGCCCTTTAGTGAACAAAATCTCTTCTGTAATAACAACATTTTTCATATTTTGACTCAACCGTCCAGAGCACATCCTTCCAATTTTCTACACCCTGGTTCCTCTGTTTTAATGCATAGTTGAGTCACTTGGCCTTGTTTTGATGTGGAAGATATGGCTTTTTCGCCACAATTCTGCTATGAAGAGAACTTCTGGCCAGTCTTCTCTGAACAGTAGATGAGTGAAGCTGAGTCCCACTGGTTGCTGCCAGTTCTGAGCTGATGGCACTGCTGGACATCTTCCGCTTTTGAAGGAAAGTAACCATAATGTGTCATACATCTGCTGCACTAAGTTTCCTTGGCCGACCACTGCATCTACTGACCTCAACGTTGCACAATTTCTTGTGCTTCTTCATAAGTGCTTGAATGACACATCTTGAACCCTCAATCTGCTTTGAAATTTGTGCCTTAGAGACCTTGCTGATGTAGTATAACTTCCTTGTGTATTCTTGCTCAGTCTTGCCATGTTGTATGATCAGACACCTGACTGTATTATTACAAAATCCCTGACTTTGCGCAGGTGTACCTGGAATAATTGATGCTGTTTTAAAGTGAAAAGTTGGTCACACCAAATATTAATTGGATCTAGATTTTTCGTTTGTTCAATCACTTTGTATTTTGTTAATTGATTAAATAAATCATTAACATTTCTATTTTTGAAGCGTTCTTACTTTACAGCATTTTTTCTACACCTTTCTAAAAATTATTTTTATGTGATAGTGTCTTTTATTTGCTCATTCATAATCTGATATATCTTTTGGCATTTTGTGTATAGTTGTTTTTTTGCTGTTGGGGTAAATTGTAGGATATTGATTTCAGAGTGGTTTCCTGATCCTTTGATTGTAGGAATGAGTGGTATATATGTGCTAATAAATTAGGACAAAACATAGGAAATTTAGGAAAAAACTGAACATCTCAGCAGTAATAAGATGCTGATTGTGATGTCATGAAGATGACTTGAATTTCCACCAATCAGAGATCAGCATGTTTCAGGTCACCCAGATAGAACAGTCCATGAAACATGAGTCACGGCCACTGTGAGGTCATAATGCTGATTAGAATTTCCACCACTCAGAAAACAGAACCGCCCAGAAGAACCACCCAGGAGGTATGAGTCATCGCCACTGTGAGGTCATAATGCTGACCAATCACAGAGCAGCCACACCCAGATTTTCCACCAATCAGAGTTCAGCAGTGGGTATAAATAGCCGCTACCACCTGCCCGGCTTAGCCTTGCACTGGTTGGGTCTCTCTTTTTTTCTCTCTCTTGGTATCTCCCGGTATCTCTCCCTCCCCTCTCTCTCCTCTATCTCTCTCTCGGTCTTTGACCCAATGGCCCTCTTAAGGGCTACCCCAAATGTGTAAAAGATAGAACCAATATTTGTGTTGTTTGTCCGTTTTATAAGCCTGTGATTAACCCCTTCCCACTCTTTGCCAAATATATATATTATATACATAGTATGTCCAGGTGGGCCTTAAACGGAATTTCCAGGACAAACATATTGATGGCCTATCACCTGGTTAGCTCATTAATATCAGATTTGTGGGGGTCCGGCACGTGGCACCTCAACTACTCAGTTGTTTGAAACTCTGGCAGAGGTCAGATGTAAACATTGTTGTGGAGCTGAACATCACAGCTCTGGTCACTGTGTAGTGGCTGCTACCTGGTGCTGCAGATCAGCTCCTATTACATGAATATTAGCTGACTTGCAGGACCCACAGTACAGTGAATGGAGCAGTGATGTTCAGATCTTCAAACTATTTACATCTGAGCATTGCAAACAAGTGATGGGTAGAGCCAGTGCCACGTGTCGGAGCCCACCGATCTGATATTGATAACCCATCCCCAGGATGGCAGCTCAGTAGATACCATACCAGGATGGGGGACATTATGCAAGAATGGGTACATTATATCAGAATGGGGACATTGTATCAGAATTAGGTCATTATGCCAGAATGTGAGACACTGTAACAGAATGGAGTACATTGTACCAGGATGGAGGACATTAAACCAGGGTGAGGGACATTAAACCAGTATGATGGTCATTAAACCAGGATGGGGGGCATTATACCAGGATGGGGACATTATACCAGAATGGGGACACTATTCTAGTATGGGGACATTTTACCAAGATGAAGGACACTATATCAGAATGGGGACAATATATCGGAAGGGGGACAACATACCAGGAAGGGGGACATTAAATCAGAATGGGGACATTATATCAGAATGGGGAAATAATACCAGAATTGGGGACATTATACAAGAATAAGGGACACTATACCAGAATGGGGTACACCATACCCGGATGGGTGACACTATATCAGAATGGGGACATTATATCACAATGATGATGTTATACCAGGATGGGGGACATTATATCACAACGATGATATTATACCAGTATGGGGTATATTATAACAACATGGGGGACATAATGCCAGAACTGGAGATACTATACCAGGATGTGGGGCATTATACCAGCTTTGGGGACATTATAGCAGAATTGGGAGCATTACACCAGCATGGGGATATTATACCAGGTTAGAGACATTTTACCAAAATGGGGACATTATATCAGAATGGGGACACTATACCAGGATGGGGACATTAAACCAGAATGAAGGAAATGATGCCAGAATGGGGACATTACCAGACAGGGGCACAGGTGGGGGAAAATGTTATAGCATAAGGTCCAGCATGTGGGAGATTATTACAAGAAGGAGCCAGGATGGGGGACATTGCTACATAGGGAGAGAACACATATACTGTATCTTTATAGGATCCAGAACGCTACAAGGGCCCATACATCTGACCAACATGCAGGTGGGGGCCTATCAGACTCTAGTTACTGCACTGGGTGGGACCATATCATTTCCAGGACTCCTTGTTCTTTACATTGAAGATAATTCTTAATGACATTGACTGTACGTTTCGGGTTGTTGTTCTGCTGAAGAAAACATTTGGATCCAATCAGACACCTCCCTGATGATATTGCATGATGGATAAGTATCTGCCTCTATATCTCAGCATTGAGGGAACCAATAATTCTAACCCAATTCCCACTTCCATTTGCTGAAATGCAGCCCCAAACTTACAGGACCCTCCACCGTGCTTATGTATCACTATTGCCCACAGACACTCATTATTGTACTGCTCTCCAGCCCTTTAGTGAACAAAATCTCTTCTGTAATAACATTTTTCATATTTTGACTCAACCGACCAGAGTACATCCTGCCAATTTTCTACACCCTGGTTCCTCTGTTTTAATGCATAGTTGAGTCACTTGGCCTTGTTTTGATGTAGAAGATATGGCTTTTTCACCACAATTCTGCTATGAAGAGAACTTCTGGCCAGTCTTCTCTGAACAGTAGATGAGTGAAGCTGAGTCCCACTGGTTGCTGCCAGTTCTGAGCTGATGGCACTGCCGGACATCTTCCGCTTTTGAAGGAAAGTGTAACGGGTCTGGGAGGCGGAACCTCTGAGCTACTATACAAGGGGGCGGTCCTTTTAAGGGAGCGGGTGGCGACCAGGCAGGCAGTCACAGCAGGTGACCGGGACAGTCTCTAGAAGAACGGGCAGGAGGTCACGGCAAGTGACCGGGGCAGTCTCTGGATGAACGGGCAGATGGTCACGGCAAGTGACCGGGGCAGTCTCTGGGTGAACGGGCAGATGGTCACGGCAAGTGACCGGGGCAGTCTCTGGGTGAACGGGCAGATGGTCACGGCAAGTGACCGGGGCAGTCTCTGGGTAAAGGGTTGGTACGACCTGTGGCGGCTGATGGTAGACGTGAGCTCCCAGGTGAGCAGGCGAGAGTCTCTGGATAAACGGGTGGTCACAGCATGTGACGGCGGAGCCTCCAGGAAGACCAACAGACAGGCGGCAGATGAGCGCTCCCAGGTGAGCGGGCAGAAGTCTCTGGACAGGCGGGTGGTCACAGCACGTGACGGCAGAGCCTCCAGGTAGGCTAGCAGACAGGCAGCAGATGAGCGCTCCCAGGTGAGCGGGCAGGAGTCACTGGACAGGCAGGTGGTCACAGCACGTGACGGCAGAGCCTCCAGGTAGGCTAGCAGGCAGGTAGCAGATGTGCGCTCCCAGGTGAGCGGCCAAGCTGGTCCATAGACAGACTGACAAGAGTTGGAAGGCAGACCGTCGGACCTCAGGCAAGCAGGCAGGTAGTTGATGTGCGCTCCCAGGTGAGCGGGCAAGCTGGTCCTTAGACAGACTGACAGGAGTAGTAAGGCAGACCGTCGGACCTCAGGCTAGCAGGCAGGTAGCAGAAAATCAGGCAGGAATAAGACAGCAAGCTGGCAGGAATCTGGCAGGTATCTGGCAGGTAACTGGCAACGGGACCTGAGGGCTGAAGCAGAGTAGTGAACAGTGCAACAACATTGCTCGGGCACCTCCATTTTGGAGGAGGTGCCTAATATATGGTGAAGTCCTCCGGCCATTGGCCGGGGACTCCTTAGGACGGCGCGCGCGGCCCCTTTAAGAGGGAGGGAGAGCGCGCGCGCGCGCCCTAAGCACAGTGGCCGGGAAGGAGCGCGCGCTGCCAGCAGAGCGGGAGGAGGACGCCGGGCACGGAGCAGAGAGGTGAGGGGAACAGCGTCCCTGCCTAGCAGAGGGCAGGGACGCCGGCGCTACAGTACCCCCCCCTTTAGGCCCCCCCTTTTTTAGGCCAGACAGAAATTTAGCAAGGATGAGCGGGGCATGGATGTTCTCCCGGGGCTCCCACGTTCTCTCCTCAGGACCAAACCCCTTCCAATCTACTAGAAAAAAGGTCGTTCCTCTTACCCTTTTGGTGGCAAGAATGTTCTCTACCTCAAACTCGTCCTCAGCAGAAACCGGAGCAGGAGGCGTACCTGTAGACTTGGAAAAAGAGATAAGTACCACAGGTTTGAGGAGAGATACATGGAAGGAGTTAGGGATCCGTAAGTTGGCCGGGAGTTTCAATTTATAGGCCACCGGGTTGATCTGACTGATGACCTCCAGAGGACCGATGAACCGAGGCCCTAACTTGTAAGAAGGTATCTTGAGTCGGACATATTTAGATGAGAGCCAGACTTTATCTCCAGGACGAAATTGTGGAGGATCCAGGCGTTTTTTGTCAGCGTGTCTTTTCATCCGTTCGGACGACTGAAGGAGTGCGAATCGGGTACTCTCCCAAATGGAGGAAAATTTGCTAACGAGAGATTCCGCAGCCGGGTTGTCCACAGAGGTGGAGACAGGAAAAGGAATCCGAGGATGCTGACCGAAGACTACAAAAAACGGGGATTTGGAGGAGGATTCGCTCTCGTGATTGTTATAAGAGAACTCGGCCCATGGTAGGAGATCCACCCAGTCTGAATGATGGGCATTAACGAAGTGCCGGAGGTAACTGGTCAGGTTCTGATTGATCCGCTCCACTTGACCATTGGACTGTGGGTGGTAAGCGGAAGAGAAGTCCAGGGTGACGTCTAGCAGTTTACAAGTGGCTCTCCAGAAGCGTGAGGTGAACTGTACCCCACGATCCGACATGATGTGGAGGGGCAGGCCATGAAGACGAAAGATGTGACGAATAAAGTCTTTCGCTAGCTCGGGTGCAGACGGGAGGCCTGGCAGGGGAACGAAATGAGCCATCTTGGAGAAGCGGTCAGCGACCACCCAAATGACCGTACAACCGGCAGAGACTGGGAGGTCAGTTATAAAGTCCATTGCTATATGCTGCCAGGGGGCAGCAGGTACAGAAAGCGGAAGGAGGCGACCGGCTGGCAGATGTCTCGGAACCTTGTTGCGGGCTCAGGACACACAGGCAAAAACAAAGTCTATTACGTCCTTGTGCAGGGTAGGCCACCAGTAGTGCCGGGTAATAAGCTGGAGGGTCTTTTTCTGACCGGCGTGGCCAGCCAGTTTAGACGAGTGACCCCAGTGAAGGATCTTCTCCCGATCAGGTACTGATACGAACGTCTTTCCGGGAGGGAGACGATTTAGACTCACGGGAGCCACCTGCATTACTCTGGCGGGATCGATGATGTGTTTCAGATCTTCCTCGAGATCAGACACCAGAAAGGATCGAGACAAGGCGTCCGCCTTGACGTTTTTGTCAGCCGGGCGAAAATGAAGAACAAAATCAAAGCGAGCAAAAAACAAGGACCACCGGGCTTGGCGCGGGTTAAGTCTCTGGGCATGCTGGAGGTAAGCCAAGTTCTTGTGGTCAGTGTAAATTATTACCGGGTGAAGAGCCCCCTCGAGCAGGTAACGCCACTCCTCCAATGCCAGTTTGATGGCCAATAACTCTCGGTCTCCTATGGAATAATTGCGCTCTGAGGAGGAGAAGAGTTTAGAGAAGAAGCCGCAAGTTACCATCCTCCCGGAAGATGATTTTTGAGTAAGTACCGCTCCGGCTCCAGAGGAGGAGGCGTCAACTTCCAGGAAGAACTGCTTGTTGACGTCCGGGCGATGCAGCACCGGGGCGGAAGAGAAGGCCTGTTTTAAGGAAAGAAAGGCCTCCTCTGCTTCGGGCGGCCACTCTTTGGGATTAGTACCCTTACGGGTGAGCGCGGAAATTGGGGCAGTCCGGGAAGAGAAGTGCGGTATGAAGAGGCGGTAGTAGTTGGCGAAGCCCAGGAACCGCTGAATGGCCTTCAACCCCTCCGGTCGAGGCCATTTCTCGATGGCAGACAGTTTCTCTGGATCCATTCGTAGGCCGGTCTGAGAAATAATGTAGCCCAAAAACGGAAGCGAGGTCTGCTCAAAGAGGCACTTCTCGTATTTAGCGAAGAGGTGATTCTGCCTGAGCCTGAGCAGGACCTGACGAACGTCCCTCCGGTGAGACTGGAGATCCGGAGAGAAGACCAAGATGTCGTCCAGGTACACCACTACGCAGGAGTAGAGAAGGTCCCGGAAGATGTCATTGACCAACTCTTGAAAGACGGCAGGAGCGTTACAGAGACCAAAGGGCATTACCAGATATTCATAGTGGCCGTCCCGGGTGTTGAATGCCGTCTTCCATTCATCCCCCTGACGGATACGAACCAGGTTGTACGCCCCACGGAGGTCCAGTTTGGTGAAGATTCTAGCCCCCCTCAGACGATCAAATAACTCCGGAATGAGCGGAAGGGGGTACTTATTCTTCACCATGATCTGGTTAAGGCCTCTATAGTCTATACAGGGACGGAGAGAGCCGTCCTTCTTTTTGACGAAAAAGAAGCCTGCTCCCGCCGGGGAGGTAGATTTCCGGATGAATCCCCTGGCCAGATTCTCCTCAATATATTCGGACATCGACCGGGTCTCAGCAGCGGATAATGGATAAATACGCCCACGGGGAGGAGTAGTACCAGGTAACAGGTCGATAGGGCAGTCGTATGGTCTATGAGGGGGTAGTGTCTCTGCCTCCTTTTTATTAAAGACATCAGCATAAGACCAATAAGGAATCGGAAGTCCAGGTAGATTAGCTGGGGTAGGAGAAGGACGGACGGGATGGACGGGAACCAGACAGGTCTTATGGCAGTCCTGTCCCCAGCGAAGGACTTCTCCGGTCTGCCAGTCAAGCACGGGTGCATGTCTCTGGAGCCAAGGTAGACCTAGCAAGAGGGCGTGAGAGTGTCCAGGCAGAACATGAAAGGAGATACTCTCAGAATGCAGCATTCCCACCTGCAGAGTAATGGATTCGGTGATGAGTTGGATGGGGCGTGGTAAGAGACCCCCATCCACGGCAGCAACAGAAAAGGGTACAGCCAGAGGTTTGGTGGGGATGCGGTATTTCTCTACCAGGGACTGTGAAATAAGATTCCCGGCTGCTCCAGAGTCAAGTTGGGCTAGTTCGAAATAACGGTTCTCCCCGCAGACAATTGAGACTGACAGCAGCAGAGATGGAGAGGATTTATTCTTGTCTAGGTCGACCTCTCTGAGCGAACCTAGACACAGGCGTTTCCCGACCTCTCCGGGCAGGCACGGATCCGGTGCTCCTTACTGCCACAGTAGAAGCAGCTCCCCTCGGCACGGCGTAAGTCCTGACGGGTTTTGACCATCTTGGTCTGGTCGACCTGCATAGGCTCAGGAGAGTGTACCTGGGGAGAGACGGATTTCTGAAAAGTAGGAGCTAGACGTGGAAACCTCCTCTCACGGGTGACCTCTTTGGCACGCTCCTGGAACCGTAGGTCAATCCGGGTGGCAAGAGTTATTAGGTCATCGAGAGTGGTAGGAATGTCCCGACCGGCAAGTTCATCTTTAATACGGCCGGACAGACCCTCCCAGAAGACGGATACCAGAGCGTCGTTATCCCAGGCCAGCTCCGAGGCAAGGGTACGAAACCGTATGGCATATTGGCCCACGGTGAGACTTCCCTGACGGAGGCGTAGCAGTGATGATGCGGATGAGGTCTTCCGTCCGGGTTCGTCGAAGACTTTCCGGAAAGCCATGAGAAAGGCAGGCAAGTCGGACACCAGGGGGTCTCCTCTCTCCCATAGAGGATTTAGCCAGGCCAGGGCCTCCCCGGTGAGATGGGACATGATGAAGGCAATTTTGGCCCGGTCGGAGTTAAACTGGTGGGACAGGAGTTCAAAGTGCAGGGTGCACTGATTTATGAAGCCCCGAGCCTGGGCGGAGTCGCCTCCGAAGCGAGGAGGTGCAGAAAGCCGGGGTCCGGGGTAGGATACCATGGTATTAGTGGACAGCGGAGCTGACGGATTGCGAGTCATGGCACTGGCGGAGGTTGCTGGCGGAGCAGTCAGAGTGTCCAGGCGAGAATTGACATTCCGCAGGTGACCCAGGATGGACTCCTGTTGGGACCTCTGACGGGACAGTTCATGACACAGGTCCGAGAGCGAGGGAGCTTGGGTGCCACCGGGTTCCATGGACCGAGCAAACTGTAACGGGTCTGGGAGGCGGAACCTCTGAGCTACTAGACAAGGGGGCGGTCCTTGTAAGGGAGCGGGTGGCGACCAGGCAGGCAGTCACAGCAGGTGACCGGGACAGTCTCTAGAAGAACGGGCAGGAGGTCACGGCAAGTGACCGGGGCAGTCTCTGGATGAACGGGCAGATGGTCACGGCAAGTGACCGGGGCAGTCTCTGGGTGAACGGGCAGATGGTCACGGCAAGTGACCGGGGCAGTCTCTGGGTGAACGGGCAGATGGTCACGGCAAGTGACCGGGGCAGTCTCTGGGTAAAGGGTTGGTACGACCTGTGGCGGCTGATGGTAGACGTGAGCTCCCAGGTGAGCAGGCGAGAGTCTCTGGATAAACGGGTGGTCACAGCATGTGACGGCGGAGCCTCCAGGAAGACCAACAGACAGGCGGCAGATGAGCGCTCCCAGGTGAGCGGGCAGAAGTCTCTGGACAGGCGGGTGGTCACAGCACGTGACGGCAGAGCCTCCAGGTAGGCTAGCAGACAGGCAGCAGATGAGCGCTCCCAGGTGAGCGGGCAGGAGTCACTGGACAGGCAGGTGGTCACAGCACGTGACGGCAGAGCCTCCAGGTAGGCTAGCAGGCAGGTAGCAGATGTGCGCTCCCAGGTGAGTGGGCAAGCTGGTCCATAGACAGACTGACAAGAGTTGGAAGGCAGACCGTCGGACCTCAGGCAAGCAGGCAGGTAGTTGATGTGCGCTCCCAGGTGAGCGGGCAAGCTGGTCCTTAGACAGACTGACAGGAGTAGTAAGGCAGACCGTCGGACCTCAGGCTAGCAGGCAGGTAGCAGAATATCAGGCAGGAATAAGACAGCAAGCTGGCAGGAATCTGGCAGGTATCTGGCAGGTAACTGGCAACGGGACCTGAGGGCTGAAGCAGAGTAGTGAACAGTGCAACAACATTGCTCGGGCACCTCCATTTTGGAGGAGGTGCCTAATATATGGTGAAGTCCTCCGGCCATTGGCCGGGGACTCCTTAGGACGGCGCGCGCGGCCCCTTTAAGAGGGAGGGAGAGCGCGCGCGCCCTAAGCACAGTGGCCGGGAAGGAGCGCGCGCTGCCAGCAGAGCGGGAGGAGGACGCCGGGCACGGAGCAGAGAGGTGAGGGGAACAGCGTCCCTGCCTAGCAGAGGGCAGGGACGCCGGCGCTACAGAAAGTAACCATAATGTGTCATACATCTGCTGCACTAAGTTTCCTTGGCTGACCACTGCATCTACTGACCTCAACGTTGCACAATTTCTTGTGCTTCTTCATAAGTGCTTGAATGACACATCTTGAACCCTCAATCTGCATTGACATTTGTGCCTTAGAGACCTTGCTGATGTAGTATAACTTCCTTGTGTATTCTTGCTC
This sequence comes from Phyllobates terribilis, assembly GCF_046119375.1. Taxonomy (NCBI): domain Eukaryota; kingdom Metazoa; phylum Chordata; class Amphibia; order Anura; family Dendrobatidae; genus Phyllobates; species Phyllobates terribilis. The sequence continues at coordinate 157,382 of NW_027364483.1, read as the reverse complement.
AGTCTTGCCATGGTGTATGACCAGACACCTGACTGTATTATTACAAAATCCCTGACATTGCGCAGGTGTACCTGGAATAATTGATGCTGTTTTAAAGTGAAAAGTTGGTCACACCAAATATTAATTGGATCTAGATTTTTCGTTTGTTCATTCACTTTGTATTTTGTTAATTGATTAAATAAATCATTAACATTTCTATTTTTGAAGCGTTCTTACTTTACAGCATTTTTTCTACACCTTTCTAAAAATTATTTTTATGTGATAGTGTCTTTTATTTGCTCATTAATAATCTGATATATCTTTTGGTATTTTGTGTATAGTTGTTTTTTTGCTGTTGGGGTAAATTGTAGGATATTGATTTCAGAGTGGTTTCCTGATCCTTTGATTGTACAGTCATGGCCAAAAGTTTTGAGAATGACACCAAAATTATATTTTCACATGATCTGCTGGCCTCTGGTTTTTATTAGTGTTTGTCTGATGTTTATATCACATACAGAAATATAATTGCAATCATATTATGAGTACCAATAGGTTATATTGACAGTTAGAATGAGTTAATGCAGCAAGTCAATATTTGCAATGTTGCCCCTTCTTCTTCAAGACCTCTGTAATTCTCCCTGGCATGCTCTCAATCAACTTTTGGACCAAATCCTGACTGATAGCAGTCCATTCTTGCATAACCAATACTTGCATTTTGCCAGAATTTGTTGGTTTTCGTTTGTCCACCCGTCTCTTGATGATTGACCACAAGTTCTCAATGGGATTAAGATCTGGGGAGTTTCCAGGCCATGGACCCAAAATCTCTATGTTTTGTTCCATGAGCTATTTTGTTATCACCTTTGCTTTATGGCAAGGTGCTCCATCATGCTGGAAAAGGCATTTTTGGGCGCCAAACTGCTCTTGGACGGTTGGGAGAAGTTGCTCTTGGAGGACATTCTGGTACCATTCTTTATTCATGGCTGTGTTTTTAGGCAAGACTGTGAGTGAGCCGATTCCCCTGGCTGAGAAGCAACCTCACACATGAATAGTTTCAGGATGCTTTACAGTTGGCATGAGACAAGACTGGTGGTAGCGCTCACCTCTTCTTCTCTGAATAAGCTGTTTTCCAGATGTCCCAAACAATCGAAAAGGGGATTCATCAGAGAAAATGACTTTGCCCCAGTCCTCAGCAGTCCACTCCCTGTACCTTTTGCAGAATATCAGTCGGTCCCTGATGTTTTTTCTGGAGAGAAGTGGCTTCTTTGCTGCCCTCCTTGAAACCAGCCCTTGCTCAAAGAGTCTCCGCCTCACAGTGCGTGCAGAAGCACTCACACCAGCCTGCTGCCATTCCTGCGCAAGCTCGGCACTGCTGGTAGTGCGATCCCGCAGCTGAAACTGTTTTAAGATACGGTCCCGGCGCTTGCTGGTCTTTCTTGGGCGCCCTGGAGCCTTTTTGACAACAATGGAAGCTCTCTCCTTGAAGTTCTTGATGATGCGATAGATTGTTGACTGAGGTGCAATCTTTGTAGCTGCGATACTCTTCCGTGTTAGGCCATTTTTGTGCAGTGCAATGATGGCTGCACGTGTTTCTTTAGAGATAACCATGGTTAACTGAAGAGAAACAATGATACCAAGAACCAGCCTCCTTTTAAAGTATCCAGTGATGTCATTCTTACTTAATCATGACTGATTGATCGCCAGCCCTGTCCTCATCAACACCCACACCTGTGTTAATGGATCAATCACTAAAACGATGTTAGCTGCTCCTTTTAAGGCAGGACTGCAATGATGTTGAAATGTGTTTTGGGGGTTAAAGTTCATTTTCTGGGCAAATATTGACTTTGCAAGTAAAGTAATTGCTGTTAAGCTGATCACTCTGACATTCAGGAGTATATGCAAATTGCCATTACAAAAAATGAAGCAGTAAACTTTGGAAAAATTACTATTTGTCTCATTCTCAATACTTTTGGCCATGACTGTAGGAATGAGTGGTATATATGTGGTAATAAATTAGGACAAAACATAGGAAATTTAGGAAAAAACTGAACATCTCAGCAGTAATAAGATGCTGATTGTGATGTCATGAAGATGACTTGAATTTCCACCAATCAGAGATCAGCATGTTTCAGGTCACCCAGATAGAACAGTCCATGAAACATGAGTCACGGCCACTGTGTGGTCATAATGCTGATTAGAATTTCCACCAGTCAGAAAACAGAACCGCCCAGAAGAACCACCCAGGAGGTATGAGTCATCGCCACTGTGAGGTCATAATGCTGACCAATCACAGAGCAGCCACACCCAGATTTTCCACCAATCAGAGAGCAGCCACACTCAGATTTTCCACCAATCAGAGATCAGCAGTGGGTATAAATAGCCGCTACCACCTGCCCGGCTTAGCCTTGCACTGGTTGGGTCTCTCTTTTTTTCTCTCTCTTGCTATCTCCCGGTATCTCTCCCTCCCCTCTCTCTTTTCTCTCTCTCTCTCTCTTTGACCCAACGGCCCTCTTAAGGGCTACCCCAAATGTGTAAAAGATAGAACCAATATTTGTGTTGTTTGTCCGTTTTATGAGCCTGTGATTAACCCCTTCCCACTCTTTGCCATATATATATATTATATACGTAGTATGTGCAGGTGGGCCTTAAACGGAATTTCCAGGACAAACATATTGATGGCCTATCCCCTGGTTAGCTCATTAATATCAGATTTGTGGGGGTCCGGCACGTGGCACCTCAACTACTCAGTTGTTTGAAACTCTGGCAGAGGTCAGATGTAAACATTGTTGTGGAGCTGAACATCACAGCTCTGGTCACTGTGTAGTGGCTGCTACCTGGTGCTGCAGATCAGCTCCTATTACATGAATATTAGCTGACTTGCAGGACCCACAGTACAGTGAATGGAGCAGTGATGTTCAGATCTTCAAACTATTTACATCTGAGCGTTGCAAACAAGTGATGGGTAGAGCCAGTGCCGCGTGTCGGAGCCCACCGATCTGATATTGATAACCCATCTCCAGGATGGCAGCTCAGTAGATACCATACCAGGATGGGGGACATTATGCCAGAATGGGTACATTATACCAGAATGGGGACATTGTATCAGAATTAGGTCATTATGCCAGAATGTGAGACACTGTAACAGAATGGAGTGCATTGTACCAGGATGGGGGACATTAAACCAGGGCGAGGGACATTAAACCAGTATGATGGTCATTAAACCAGGATGGGGGGCATTATACCAGGATGGGGACATTATATCAGGATGGGGGACATTATGCCAGAATTGGTACATTATACCAGAATGGGGACATTGTATCAGAATTAGGTCATTATTCCAGAATGTGAGACACTGTAACAGAATGGAGTGCATTGTACCAGGATGGGGGACATTAAACCAGGGCGAGGGACATTAAACCAGGGCGAGGGACATTAAACCAGCATGATGGTCATTAAACCAGGATGGGGGGCATTATACCAGGATGGGGACATTATACCAGAATGGGGACACTATTCTAGTATGGGGACATTTTACCAAGATGAAGGACACCATATCAGAATGGGGACAATATATCGGAAGGGGGACAACATACCAGGAAGGGGGACATTAAATCAGAATGGAGACATTATATCAGAATGGGTAAATTATACCAGAATTGGGGACATTATACCAGAATAAGGGACACTATACCAGAATGGGGTACACCATACCCGGATGGGTGACACTATATCAGAATGGGGACATTATATCACAAAGACGATGTTATACCAGGATGGGGGACATTATATCACAACGATGATATTATACCAGTATGGAGTATATTATACCAACCTGGGGGACATAATTCCAGAACTGGAGATACTATACCAGGATGTGGGGCATTATACCAGCTTTGGGGACATTATAGCAGAATTGGGAGCATTACACCAGCATGGGGATATTATACCAAGTTAGAGACATTATACCAAAATGGGGACATTATATCAGAATGGGGACACTATACCAGGATGGGAACATTAAACCAGAATGAAGGAAATGATGCCAGAATGGGGACATTACCAGACAGGGGCACAGGTGGGGGAAAATGTTATAGCATAAGGCCCAGCATGTGGGAGATTATTACAAGAAGGAGCCAGGATGGGGGACATTGCTACATAGGGAGAGAACACATATACTGTATCTTTATAGGATTCAGAACGCTACAAGGGCCCATACATCTGACCAACATGCAGGTGGGGGCCTATCAGACTCTAGTTACTCCACTGGGTGGGACCATATCATTTCCAGGACTCCTTGTTCTTTACATTGAAGATAATTCTTAATGACATTGGCTGTACGTTTGGGGTTGTTGTTCTGCTGAAGAAAACATTTGGATCCAATCAGACACCTCCCTGATGATATTGCATGATGGATAAGTATCTGCCTCTATATCTCAGCATTGAGGGAACCAATAATTCTAACCCAATTCCCACTTCCATTTGCTGAAATGCAGCCCCAAACTTACAGGACCCTCCACCGTGCTTATGGATCACTATTGCCCACAGACACTCATTATTGTACTGCTCTCCAGCCCTTTAGTGAACAAAATCTCTTCTGTAATAACAACATTTTTCATATTTTGACTCAACCGTCCAGAGCACATCCTGCCAATTTTCTACACCCTGGTTCCTCTGTTTTAATGCATAGTTGAGTCACTTGGCCTTGTTTTGATGTGGAAGATATGGCTTTTTCACCATAATTCTGCTATGAAGAGAACTTCTGGCCAGTCTTCTCTGAACAGTAGATGAGTGAAGCTGAGTCCCACTGGTTGCTGCCAGTTCTGAGCTGATGGCACTGCTGGACATCTTCCGCTTTTGAAGGAAAGTAACCATAATGTGTCATACATCTGCTGCACTAAGTTTCCTTGGCCGACCACTGCATCTACTGACCTCAACGTTGCACAATTTCTTGTGCTTCTTCATAAGTGCTTGAATGACACATCTTGAACCCTCAATCTGCTTTGAAATTTGTGCCTTAGACACCTTGCTGATGTAGTATAACTTCCTTGTGTATTCTTGCTCAGTCTTGCCATGGTGTATGACCAGACACGTGACTGTATTATTACAAAATCCCTGACTTTGCGCAGGTGTCCCTGAAATAATTGATGCTGTTTTAAAGTGAAAAGTTGGTCACACCAAATATTAATTGGATCTAGATTTTTCGTTTGTTCATTCACTTTGTATTTTGTTAATTGATTAAATAAATCATTAACATTTCTATATTTGAAGCGTTCTTACTTTGCAGCATTTTTTCTACACCTTTCTAAAAATTATTTTTATGTGATAGTGTCTTTTATTTGCTCATTAATAATCTGATATATCTTTTGGTATTTTGTGTATAGTTGTTTTTTTGCTGTTCGGGTAAATTGTAGGATATTGATTTCAGAGTGGTTTCCTTATCCTTTGATTGTAGGAATGAGTGGTATATATGTGCTAATAAATTAAGACAAAACATAGGAAATTTAGGAAAAAACTGAACATCTCAGCAGTAATAACATGCTGATTGTGATGTCATGAAGATGACTTGAATTTCAACCAATCAGAGATCAGCATGTTTCAGGTCACCCAGATAGAACAGTCCATGAAACATGAGTCACGGCCACTGTGAGGTCATAATGCTGATTAGAATTTCCACCAGTCAGAAAACAGAACCGCCCAGAAGAACCACCCAGGAGGTATGAGTCATCGCCACTGTGAGGTCATAATGCTGACCAATCACAGAGCAGCCACACCCAGATTTTCCACCAATCAGAGAGCAGCCACACCCAGATTTTCCACCAATCAGAGATGAGCAGTGGGTATAAATAGCCGCTACCACCTGCCCGGCTTAGCCTTGCACTGGTTGGGTCTCTCTTTTTTTCTCTCTCTTGGTATCTCCCGGTATCTCTCCCTCCCCTCTCTCTTCTCTCTCTCTCTCTCTTTGACCCAACGGCCCTCTTAAGGGCTACCCCAAATGTGTAAAAGATAGAACCAATATTTGTGTTGTTTGTCCGTTTTATGAGCCTGTGATTAACCCCTTCCCACTCTTTGCCATATATATATATATTATATACGTAGTATGTGCAGGTGGGCCTTAAACGGAATTTCCAGGACAAACATATTGATGGCCTATCCCCTGGTTAGCTCATTAATATCAGATTTGTGGGGGTCCGGCACGTGGCACCTCAACTACTCAGTTGTTTGAAACTCTGGCAGAGGTCAGATGTAAACATTGTTGTGGAGCTGAACATCACAGCTCTGATCACTGTGTAGTGGCTGCTACCTGGTGCTGCAGATCAGCTCCTATTACATGAATATTAGCTGACTTGCAGGACCCACAGTACAGTGAATGGAGCAGTGATGTTCAGATCTTCAAACTATTTACATCTGAGCGTTGCAAACAAGTGATGGGTAGAGCCAGTGCCGCGTGTCGGAGCCCACCGATCTGATATTGATAACCCATCCCCAGGATGGCAGCTCAGTAGATACCATACCAGGATGGGGGACATTATGCCAGAATGGGTACATTATACCAGAATGGGGACATTGTATCAGAATTAGGTCATTATGCCAGAATGTGAGACACTGTAACAGAATGGAGTGCATTGTACCAGGATGGGGGACATTAAACCAGGGCGAGGGACATTAAACCAGTATGATGGTCATTAAACCAGGATGGGGGGCATTATACCAGGATAGGGACATTATACCAGAATGGGGACACTATTCTAGTATGGGGACATTTTTCCAAGATGAAGGACACTATATCAGAATGGGGACAATATATCGGAAGGGGGACAACATACCAGGAAGGGGGACATTAAATCAGATTGGGGACATTATATCAGAATGGGGAAATTATACCAGAATTGGGGACATTATACCAGAATAAGGGACACTATACCAGAATGGGGTACACCATACCCGGATGGGTGACACTATATCAGAATGGGGACATTATATCACAATGATGATGTTATACCAGGATGGGGGACATTATATCATTACTATGATATTATACCAGTATGGGTTATATTTTAGCAACATGGGGGACATAATGCCAGAACTGGAGATACTATACCAGGATGTGGGGCATTATAACAGCTTTGGGGACATTATAGCAGAATTGGGAGCATTACACCAGCATGGGGATATTATACCAGGTTAGAGACATTATACCAAAATAGGGACATTATATCAGAATGGGGACACTATACCAGTATGGGGACATTAAACCAGAATGAAGGAAATGATGCCAGAATGGGGACATTACCAGACAGGGGCACAGGTGGGGGAAAATGTTATAGCATAAGGCCCAGCATGTGGGAGATTATTACAAGAAGGAGCCAGGATGGGGGACATTGCTACATAGGGAGAGAACACATATACTGTGTCTTTATAGGATCCAGAACGCTACAAGGGCCCATACATCTGACCAACATGCAGGTGGGGGCCTATCAGACTCTAGTTACTCCACTGGGTGGGACCATATCATTTCCAGGACTCCTTGTTCTTTACATTGAAGATAATTCTTAATGACATTGGCTGTACGTTTGGGGTTGTTGTTCTGCAGAAGAAAAGATTTGGATCCAATCAGAGACCTCCTTGATGATATTGCATGATGGATAAGTATCTGCCTCTATATCTCAGCATTGAGGGAACCAATAATTCTAACCCAATTCCCACTTCCATTTGCTGAAATGCAGCCCCAAACTTACAGTACCCTCCACCGTGCTTATGCATCACTATTGCCCACAGACACTCATTATTGTACTGCTCTCCAGCCCTTTAGTGAACAAAATCTCTTCTGTAATAACAACATTTTTCATATTTTGACTCAACCGTCCAGAGCACATCCTGCCAATTTTCTACACCCTGGTTCCTCTGTTTTAATGCATAGTTGAGTCACTTGGCCTTGTTTTGATGTGGAAGATATGGCTTTTTCGCCACAATTCTGCTATGAAGAGAACTTCTGGCCAGGCTTCTCTGAACAGTAGATGAGTGAAGCTGAGTCCCACTGGTTGCTGCCAGTTCTGAGCTGATGGCACTGCTGGACATCTTCCGCTTTTGAAGGAAAGTAACCATAATGTGTCATACATCTGCTGCACTAAGTTTCCTTGGCCGACCACTGCATCTACTGACCTCAACGTTGCAGATTTTCTTGTGCTTCTTCATAAGTGCTTGAATGACACATCTTGAACCCTCAATCTGCTTTGAAATTTGTGCCTTAGAAACCTTGCTGATGTAGTATAACTTCCTTGTGTATTCTTGCTCAGTCTTGCCATGGCGTATGACCAGACACCTGACTGTATTATAACAAAATCCCTGACTTTGCGCAGGTGTACCTGGAATAATTGATGCTGTTTTAAAGTGAAAAGTTGGTCACACCAAATATTAATTGGATCTAGATTTTTCGTTTGTTCATTCACTTTGTATTTTGTTAATTGATTAAATAAATCATTAACATTTCTATTTTTGAAGCGTTCTTACTTTACAGCATTTTTTCTACACCTTTCTAAAAATTATTTTTATGTGATAGTGTCTTTTATTTGCTCATTAATAATCTGATATATCTTTTGTCCATGAAACATGAGTCACGACCACTGTGAGGTCATAATGCTGATTAGAATTTCCACCAGTCAGAAAACAGAACCGCCCAGAAGAACCACCCAGGAGTTATGAGTCATCGCCACTTTGAGGTCATAATGCTGACCAATCACAGAGCAGCCACACCCAGATTTTCCACCAATCAGAGAGCAGCCACACCCAGATTTTCCACCAATCAGAGATCAGCAGTGGGTATAAATAGCCGCTACCACCTGCCCGGCTTAGCCTTGCACTGGTTGGGTCTCTCTTTTTTTCTCTCTCTTGGTATCTCCCGGTATCTCTCCCTCCCCTCTCTCTTCTCTCTCTCTCTCTCTTTGACCCAACGGCCCTCTTAAGGGCTACCCCAAATGTGTAAAAGATAGAACCAATATTTGTGTTGTTTGTCCGTTTTATGAGCCTGTGATTAACCCCTTCCAACTCTTTGCCATATATATATATAATATACGTAGTATGTGCAGGTGGGCCTTAAACGGAATTTCCAGGACAAACATATTGATGGCCTACCCTTGGTTAGCTCATTAATATCAGATTTGTGGGGGTCCGGCACGTGGCACCTCAACTACTCAGTTGTTTAAAACTCTGGCAGAGGTCAGATGTAAACATTGTTGTGGAGCTGAACATCACAGCTCTGGTCACTGTGTAGTGGCTGCTACCTGGTGCTGCAGATCAGCTCCTATTACATGAATATTAGCTGACTTGCAGGACCCACAGTACAGTGAATGGAGCAGTGATGTTCAGATCTTCAAACTATTTACATCTGAGCGTTGCAAACAAGTGATGGGTAGAGCCAGTGCCGCGTGTCGGAGCCCACCGATCTGATATTGATAACCCATCCCCAGGATGGCAGCTCAGTAGATACCATACCAGGATGGGGGACATTATGCCAGAATGGGAGCATTATACCAGAATGGGGACATTGTATCAGAATTAGGTCATTATGCCAGAATGTGAGACACTGTAACAGAATGGAGCGCATTGTACCAGGATGGGGGACATTAAACCAGGGCGAGGGACATTAAACCAGTATGATGGTCATTAAACCAGGATGGGGGGCATTATACCAGGATGGGGACATTATACCAGAATGAAGAAAGAAGGAATTCTGCGGTGTTAGTGAAGCGCTAGAACAACTAGAGAGTGGATTAGGTTATAACACACAAACCTTTTATTGTTTAGTACGCTCTCTAACGCCACGACGCGTTTCGATAGCATACGCTATCTTCCTCAGGTAGATTAGAGAGCAAATGAAAGAGCAACCATTATATAGGGTAGGTGCACCAATCAAAGGACACTAACAATTATGACAACACAGGGAATACAAAACAGGAAGTTAAAAAAAAAAAAAAAAGTAAGTAAAAGAAATTAATAACATATAAATATGAATATAAATACTACATTAGATCAGCAGGTTAAAAGAGAGGATAAAAGATGCCACAGTATACCCAATAATGTCATGATGTACTAAAAGCAGGGATTATGAATAAAATATAAAATTAATGAAAAAAAAAAAAAAAAAAATGAAATAAAAACTAGTAATGCATGAATAAGAACCAAGAGGGAAATAGGGTTAATGAATCGCATTCTCAATTGTTAAATTAAGGCCCTCAGGGGACAGAGTGCCCAATCTAAAAATCCAGTAACTCTCACGATTAATTAAACGACCCAAGCTTTCAGTCGTGATTTCAGCAATCTGATCAATGATTTTAAGCCTTAAGTCAGTAGGATCCTTATTATGTGCCACAGAAAAATGTTTAGAAACGCTATGTAGAAGGAAACCACTATGAATGTTAGACCTATGCTTATTCATCCGCGCATGCATGGCCTGTATCGTATGGCCCACGTATTGTAGGCCGCACGTACATTCAAGAAGATATACCACGAACATGGAGTGACAGTTTAAAAATTGTCTAATGGTATATGTTTTGCCAGTGGTATTCGAGGAGAAAGTCTTTAAAGCACTAAAGATGCTCTGGCAACACATGCATTTTGGGGACCCACAAGAGAAACAACCACTGATCAAATTGCCCATGCTGGTAGATTGGGTTGGAGAGGATTCACATAGCGTATTGCTAGGAGCCACCATATTGCGGAGATTCTTACCCCTTCTGAACACCACCCTTGGTTTATCAGGAAGGTGCCTAGAGAGGACCGGATCGCTCTTAAGGATAAACCAGAATTTGTCTAGTAACTTCTGGATGTTCCTGTGAGACTGGTTATAAGTAGTCACCAGGCTCCAGTTACTCAACTCAGTAGCGTCATCAGAGTTTTTATCACTGGCCGAAGTCATACTCTTAACAATACTGTCTTGGGAACGGAGCTGGAGTTTTTTGATACAGGACTCTGGAGATAATGCTCTACATTTCTGAAAGGCATCACTCTGTAATTTCCGTGGATATCCTTTTTGCCTGAACATTTGTTGAGGATTTTGGCCTCCAGGGCAAAATCAGAATTATTAGTGCAGTTTTTTCTGATCCTCCAGTATTGGCCATATGGTACGTTTCTGACCCATCTAGGGAGGTGTCCACTGTCAAAGCAAAGGTAGCTGTTAACATCAACCTGTTTAAAATGGGTAGACGTGGACAACCTCCCCGACGGGTCAACCCGCACCAAAAGGTCCAAATAATGGAGGGCTGTTTCAGACACAGTTGCTGTAAAGGTAAGACCCCATGTATTCAAATTTAATTCTTCCACAAACATAGATGCCTCCTCTTTAGTCCCTGACCACAAAAAGAAGAGATCATCAATGAAACGCTTGTAGAGGAGAACATGTCCAGCTGCAGAGGGGGACTGCGCGATGAAGACAGACTCAAACACCCCCATAAACAAGTTAGCGTAACTGGGGGCGAATCTCGTCCCCATCGCGCAGCCCCTCAACTGCTTGTAAACAGATGTCCCAAAAGTAAAAACATTATTGTTCAAAATGAATAGGATCCCCATCTTAAGAAATTCCTTCTGGTCCTCCAAGAGAGTATCATCCAAGGACAGAAAATGATCTACCGCAGATATGCCTAGCTCATGAGGAATATTGGAATAAAGAGCTGTGACGTCTAAAGTCATCAGCAAACAACCTTGCACTGAAGGAACATCTCTAAGGTGTCTGATCAATTGGGATGAGTCCTTCAGATAGGACGCTTGTAGCATCGGCGTCTCTGCCCCGTTCTAGGCAGAGACGCCGTCCCTCTCACCTCCCCGCTCCTGGCGCGGCGTCCTCCAGTGCTGCTCTCCCCGCTGCTTCCGGCGCGCGCTCCTTCCCCGGCAGTGTGCTTAGGGCGCGCGCGCGCGCGCTCCCCCTCTCTTAAAGGGACCGCGCGCGCCGTCCTAAGGAGTCCCCGGCCAATTGCCGGAGGACCTCCCATATAAAGGGCACCTCCTCCAAAATGGAGGTGCCCGAGCAATGTTGTTTGCACCTGTGTCTCACCTGTGCTTCAGCCCTCAGGTCCCGTTGCCAGTTACCGGCCAGATTCCTGCCAGCTTGCTGCCTTTGTCCTGCCTGATATCCAGTCACCTGCCTGCTAGCCTGAGGTCCGACGGTCTGCCTTCCAACTCCTGTCAGTCTGTCTATGGACCAGCTTGCCCGCTCACCTGGGAGCGCACACCTGTTACCTGCCTGCTAGCCTACCTGGAGGCTCCGCCGTCACGTGCTGTGACCATCTGCCTTTTCAGAGACTCCTGCCCGCTCACCTGGGAGCGCACACCTGTTACCTGCCTGCTAGCCTACCTGGAGGCTCCGCCGTCACGTGCTGTGACCATCTGCCTTTCCAGAGACTCCTGCCCGCTCACCTGGGAGCGCCCACCTGTTACCTGCCTGCTAGCCTACCTGGAGGCTTCGCCGTCACGTGCTGTGACCACCTACCATTCCAGAGACTCTCGCTTGCTCACCTGGGAGCACACATCTACCATCTGCCTGCTAGCCTACCCGGAGGCTCTGCCATCACAGGTCGTACCTACCCTTTACCCAGAGACTGCCCCGGTCACTTGCCGTAACTCCCTGCCCGTTCTTCCAGAGACTGCCCCGGTCACTTGCCGTAACTCCCTGCCCGTTCTTCCAGAGACTGCCCCGGTCACTTGCCGTGACCTCCTGCCCGTTCTTCCAGAGACTGCCCCGGTCACTTGCCGTGACCTCCAGCCCGTCCACTCAGAGACTGTCCCGGTCACCTGCTGTGACTGCCTGCCCGTCATCCCTGATTGCCACCCGCTCCCTTACAAGGACCGCCCCCTTGTATAGTAGCTCAGAGGTTCCGCCTCCCAGACCCGTTACAGTTTGCTCGGGCCATGGAACCCGGTGGCACCCAAGCTCCCTCGCTCTCGGACCTGTGTCATGAACTGTCCCGCCAGAGGTCCCAACAGGAGTCCATCCTGGGTCACCTGCGGAATGTCAATTCTCGCCTGGACACTCTGACTGCTCCGCCAGCAACCTCCGCCAGCGCCATGATTCACAATCCGACAGCTCCGCTGTCCACCAACACTATGGTATCCTACCCCGGACCCCGGCTTTCTGCACCTCCTCGCTTCGGAGGCGACTCCGCTCAGGCTCGGGGCTTCATAAATCAGTGCACCCTGCACTTTGAACTCCTGTCCCACCAGTTTAACTCCGACCGGGCCAAAATTGCCTTCATCATGTCCCATCTCACCGGAGAGGCTCTGGCCTGGCTAAATCCTCTATGGGAGAGAGGAGACCCCCTGGTGTCCAACTTGCCTGCCTTTCTCACGGCCTTCCGGAAAGTCTTCGACGAACCCGGACGGAAGACCTCATCCGCATCGTCACTGCTACGCCTCCGTCAGGGAAGCCTCACCGTGGGCCAATATGCCATACGGTTCCGTACCCTTGCCTCGGAGCTGGCCTGGGATAATGACGCTCTGGTTTCAGTCTTCTGGGAGGGTCTGTCCGGCCGTATTAAAGATGAACTTGCCGGTCGGGACATTCCTACCACCCTCGATGACCTGATAGCTCTTGCCACCCGGATTGACCTGCGGTTCCAGGAGCGTGCCAAAGAGGTCACCCGTGAGAGGAGGTTTCCACGCCTAGCTCCTACTTTTCAGCAACCCGTCACTCCCTCCGTCTCTCCTGAGCCTATGCAGGTCGACCAGACCAAGATGGTCGGTTCTCGCCAAGAATCTCGCCGAGCCGAGGGAAGCTGTTTCTATTGTGGCAGTAAGAAGCACTTCATCCGTTCCTGCCCGGAAAAGCCGGGAAACGCCAGTGTCTAGGACCACTTGGAGAGGTCGTCCTAGACAAAAGTAAGTCCTCTCCGTCTCTGACCTTACCGGTCTCTATTGCTTGGGGAGAAAACCGTCTCTTCGAACTCGCCCATCTGGATTCTGGAGCTGCTGGAAACCTCATCGCCCAGTCTCTGGTAGAGAGATACCATATTCCCACCAAGTCCCTGGCGGAGCCATTGTCAGTTGCTTCCGTGGATGGAAGACTTCTCTCGGAGACCATCCTGCTCGTCACCGAACCTATAACCCTACAGGTGGGAATGCTGCACTCTGAGGAGATCTCATTCCATGTGCTGTCCGGACTTTCTCACTCCTTGTTGCTAGGTCTACCTTGGCTCCAGACACATGAACCCGTATTGAACTGGCGGTCCGGTGAAGTACTCCGATGGGGTCCTGACTGCCATAGGACCTGCCTGGTTCCGGTCCGTCCACTTCGCCCTCAGCCTACTCCAGCTAATTTACCTGGTCTCCCGGCTCCCTACTGGCCCTATGCGGACGTCTTCGGTAAGAAGGAAGCTGAGACGTTGCCGCCCCATAGGCCATACGATTGCCCGATCGACCTGGTACCTGGCACCACTCCTCCCCGTGGGCGTATCTACCCGTTATCTGCAGCCGAGACCCGAGCCATGTCTGAGTACATTGAAGAGAATCTGGCTAGGGGATTTATCCGAAAATCTACCTCCCCGGCTGGAGCCGGATTCTTCTTTGTCAAAAAGAAAGACGGCTCGCTACGTCCCTGTATTGACTACAGAGGACTCAATCTCATTACGGTAAAAAACAAATATCCCCTGCCACTCATCTCCGAATTGTTTGACCGGCTCAAGGGCGCCAGGATCTTCTCCAAGCTGGATCTTCGAGGAGCGTATAATCTGGTCCGTATCCGTCAAGGAGACGAGTGGAAGACGGCATTCAATACCCGGGACGGTCACTACGAGTACCTTGTGATGCCCTTCGGTCTCTGTAATGCTCCCGCGGTCTTTCAGGAACTAGTCAATGACATCTTCCGTGACCTCCTGTACTCCTGCGTAGTGGTATACCTGGACGATATCTTGGTCTTCTCTCCGGATCTCCCCACACACCGGAGGGATGTTCGTCAGGTCCTGCTTAGGCTTCGGCAGAACCACCTTTACGCCAAATACGAGAAGTGCCTCTTCGATCAGACCTCCCTTCCGTTCTTGGGCTATGTCATCTCCCAAACAGGTCTGCAAATGGATCCCGAGAAGCTCTCTTCCGTTCTAAAATGGCCTCGTCCTGAAGGTTTGAAGGCGATACAGCGATTCCTGGGCTTCGCTAATTATTATCGTCTTTTCATCCCACACTTCTCGTCTCGGACTGCTCCCATATCTGCACTTACCCGTAAGGGGGCTAACCCCAGGATATGGTCGCCTGAAGCCGAGGAGGCCTTCCTTTCCCTAAAGAAAGCCTTCGCCTCTGCTCCCGTCCTGCACCGTCCGGACTGTAATAAACAATTCTACCTGGAGGTTGATGCTTCCTCCTCCGGAGCCGGAGTGGTGCTCACCCAGAAGTCTTCTACCGGGAGAATGGTAACGTGCGGCTTCTTCTCCAAAATCTTCTCCTCGTCGGAGCGCAACTACTCCATTGGAGACCGGGAATTGCTAGCCATCAAATTGGCACTAGGAGAATGGCGCTATCTGCTTGAAGGGGCTCTCTACCCGGTAATTATCTACACGGATCACAAAAACCTGGCATATCTCCAAAATGCCCAGAGGCTCAATCCTCGCCAGGCCCGGTGGTCGTTGTTTTTTGCCCGCTTCGACTTCACTCTTCATTTCCGTCCGGCGGACAAGAACGTCAAAGCTGATGCCTTGTCTCGGTCTTTCCTGTCCTCCGATCAAGAGGAGGAACCTACGCACATCATCGACTCCTCCAAGGTGATGAATGTGGCTCCCTTGGATCTAACTCGTCTTCCACCCGGTAAGACGTTCATAGCTGTGCCAGATCGGGAGAGGGTTCTTCGCTGGGGACATTCTTCTAAACTAGCTGGCCATGCTGGCCAAAAAAAGACCTTTCAACTTATTGCCCGGCATTACTGGTGGCCTACCCTACGTAAGGACGTGGTAGACTTCGTCGCGGCCTGTTCATCCTGTGCTCGTAACAAAGTTCCCCGACATCTACCTGCCGGCCATCTCCTGCCCCTTCCCGTACCTGCTGCTCCTTGGCAACACATCGCTATGGACTTTATCACCGACCTTCCAGTTTCTGCCGGTTGTACCGTCATTTGGGTTGTCGCTGACCGTTTTTCTAAGATGGCCCACTTCATTCCCCTGCCTGGTCTTCCGTCTGCACCCGAGTTGGCTAAAGACTTTATCCGCCACATCTTCCGTCTCCATGGTCTGCCCCTCCACATCGTGTCGGATCGTGGGGTTCAGTTCACCTCTCGTTTCTGGAGAGCCACTTGTAAGCTGCTGGACATTACCCTGGATTTCTCCTCCGCTTACCACCCTCAGTCCAATGGTCAAGTGGAGCGGATCAATCAGATCTTGTCCAGCTACCTCCGGCACTTCGTGGATGCTCACCACTCGGACTGGGTGGATCTTCTACCGTGGGCCGAGTTCTCTTATAACAACCATGAGAGCGAGTCCTCTTCCAAATCCCCGTTCTTTATAGTTGGTGGCCAACATCCCCGGATTCCACTTCCTGTCTCCGTTTCTGTGGACAACCCTGCTGCGGAGTCTCTTGTCAGCGAATTTTCTACTATTTGGGAGAGCACCAGGTCCGCTCTTCTTCTCTCCTCTGAGCGGATGAAGAGATATGCTGATAAGAGACGTCTGGATCCGCCCCAATTCCGTCCGGGAGACAAGGTTTGGCTCTCATCCAAACATGTGCGGCTCAAAATACCCTCCTACAAGTTGGGTCCTCGATTCATCGGCCCCTTCGAAGTCCTCAGGCAAATTAACCCTGTGGCCTACAAATTAAAACTCCCGGCCACCCTACGGATCCCCAACTCCTTCCACGTATCTCTCCTCAAACCCGTTGTCTTTAACTCTTTTTCCAAAAATCCAGGTGCCCCTCCTGCTCCGGTTTCCGCTGATGACATCTTTGAGGTAGAGAGTATTCTGGCCTCCAAGAGGGTAAGAGGAAAAACCTTTTTTCTGGTAGATTGGAAGGGGTTTGGTCCTGAGGAGAGAACTTGGGAACCCAGGGAGAACATCAACGCCCCGCTTCTCCTTGAAAAATTTCTTTCTGGCCTAAAAAAGAGGGGGCCTAAAGGGGGGGGTACTGTAGCATCGGCGTCTCTGCCCCGTTCTAGGCAGAGACGCCGTCCCTCTCACCTCCCCGCTCCTGGCGCGGCGTCCTCCAGCGCTGCTCTCCCCGCTGCTTCCGGCGCGCGCTCCTTCCCCGGCAGTGTGCTTAGGGCGCGCGCGCGCGCGCTCCCCCTCTCTTAAAGGGACCGCGCGCGCCGTCCTAAGGAGTCCCCGGCCAATTGCCGGAGGACCTCCCATATAAAGGGCACCTCCTCCAAAATGGAGGTGCCCGAGCAATGTTGTTTGCACCTGTGTCTCACCTGTGCTTCAGCCCTCAGGTCCCGTTGCCAGTTACCTGCCAGATTCCTGCCAGCTTGCTGCCTTTGTCCTGCCTGATATCCAGTCACCTGCCTGCTAGCCTGAGGTCCGACGGTCTGCCTTCCAACTCCTGTCAGTCTGTCTATGGACCAGCTTGCCCGCTCACCTGGGAGCGCACACCTGTTACCTGCCTGCTAGCCTACCTGGAGGCTCCGCCGTCACGTGCTGTGACCATCTGCCTTTTCAGAGACTCCTGCCCGCTCACCTGGGAGCGCACACCTGTTACCTGCCTGCTAGCCTACCTGGAGGCTCCGCCGTCACGTGCTGTGACCATCTGCCTTTCCAGAGACTCCTGCCCGCTCACCTGGGAGCGCCCACCTGTTACCTGCCTGCTAGCCTACCTGGAGGCTTCGCCGTCACGTGCTGTGACCACCTACCATTCCAGAGACTCTCGCTTGCTCACCTGGGAGCACACATCTACCATCTGCCTGCTAGCCTACCCGGAGGCTCTGCCATCACAGGTCGTACGTACCCTTTACCCAGAGACTGCCCCGGTCACTTGCCGTAACTCCCTGCCCGTTCTTCCAGAGACTGCCCGGTCACTTGCCGTGACCTCCTGCCCGTTCTTCCAGAGACTGCCCCGGTCACTTGCCGTGACCTCCAGCCCGTCCACTCAGAGACTGTCCCGGTCACCTGCTGTGACTGCCTGCCCGTCATCCCTGATTGCCACCCGCTCCCTTACAAGGACCGCCCCCTTGTATAGTAGCTCAGAGGTTCCGCCTCCCAGACCCGTTACAACGCTAACTTAAGAACAAACTTTTGCAAAAAAAGGTCTATATAATGTGATAAGTTGCAAGTAATAGAACCTACCCCTGAAATTATGGGGCGGCCAGGAGGGTTTTTGGCGTCCTTATGGACTTTGGGCAGAAAATAGAAAAAAGGGGTCTGACACCTCGAGATGTTTAAAAATTTCATCTCTTTCTTATTTAAAATGCCTCGAGCATAGGCATTCTTAATAAGTTTATTGTAATTTATAAAAATAGAGACGGAAGGATCATTATCAAGTCTCTCATAGTAATTTACGTCGTCGAGAATTCGTTTACCTTCACTCAGATACCAAACGCGATTCATCACCACTATGCCCCCCCCCTTATCCGCATTCTTTATAACAATCTCCCTAATTTCTCTTAGAGTATTAATAGCCTGCCTTTCCCCCGGAGTTAGATTATCTCTTTTTCTAATATTCGCAAAGGACCGGATTTCTTTTAAGGCTAAATGTTGGAAGGTTTCCAAGTGGGGGCCCCTATGATGTAAAGGGAAAAATTTACTGGTATTTTTTGGGTTCACATGTTGGAACCCATCTGTAAGAGGTTCATTAGGGGCACTCATCATATCAATTGGACCACATTTTTTGTGCTGCCTTTCTAAAATAAAATGGCGTTGAACAGTTAATTTCCTCATGTACTCATTAAAATCAAGATACAAGGTAAAGGGATTAGCCAGTGAGTTTGGGCAAAATGAAAGGCCCCTTTTAAGTAGTGACACTTGTTCCTCTGTGAGAGTAATATCGGAGATATTAAAAATCCCCGTGCACTCAGAGGAACAGTCAGAAAGGGATTTTAATTGATTTTCGTCCTTTTCAATGTGAGATCTGTCGCCATCAACAGCTCGGCGGAAGCTTCGTCCACTGCCTCTGCATCCACGCCTCCTCTTTTTCTTTTTGGGTGGCGCCCTGGAGCCACCCGAAAAAACTGTGTAATTTTTGTGTTCTTGAGAGTCTTAGGAGAAGGAGATTTCCTTACTAATTCAACAGATGGCAACAAAGAATCATTAGCCACTACTTCTTGTAAAGGTACAATAAGATCCAGTGAGGAGGAAAAGTTCAACCTAGGAGGAGGTTTATTGAGGATTAGGTCAATCTCATTACCCCTTGATTCACTGCTTACTATCTCAATGTTTATTTTATTAGCTGAATCCTCAATAATTATTTCAGATGGGTGCAAAGGCATGGAGTCCTGTTGAGGATTCAAACACAATGCAGTTTTTGGGGCTATATTATCTATTATACTAGTTATTGGGAATATATAATCTCTTATAGGTGGCACAGCTGAAGGTACTGGTATAGCAGGAGGTTCTGGCAAAGGTTCAGGTAGAATTTGGTACATCGCTTCATCAAGTGGAGAAAGGGACTGTGTTTGGGTTTTTTGGGAATAAATAACTTCATGTGTAGTTAATAGGGATAAATTAAGGGAATCCGTATTACCTTGTGTGGAGACTAGTGGTTGTGAAAGGTCTAAACCAAAATCAAAAGTGGGGGAAATACATGGAACAGTAGATTCTGTCTCAATGGGGACTGGTGGATAAGGCAATATTACCGGAGCCAATAGCCGTGTATGGGGTGCAGAGGTGTCCAAATTAATTATAGTGTCATGTGATCTGTTCGTTACAAGTGATAATACCTTTTGAGTCCCTGGCATGGTATCATCCACCGTTTGCTTATGAAACAAGGAACCCTTCTTCAAAGTTTTTTTATGCAATTCGTAGAAATTCCTCTGTTTGTCCGTTTTTAGTACACTTAAGGAATTACTACTGGGTAATTGATCTAAATGCGATTCAACCCCCACTGACTTCTGTGAGATTTGGATTGGGACCTGTGGGCCTTCCAGTATCGGCTGTGGGGAGAACTCCATAAATTCATCTAAATCAGTGAAGCCCCTATCTCGTAAAAGTTTTGCCACCTTTTTTCTAATTATATCGTCCTCTAATTTACTTAGTCTTATTCTCAATTTGGAATCCAAATCCTTGTAATCCAAAGAAAAGGAATAATAGTCAATACTAGTTCTTAAAGAGACCACATCACTCAAGGCTTTTTCTGCTAAGGAAACCCTCTTCTGAATTAATAATTGTATCATCCCTAATGAGCATTTTAAGGAAAATTCATCCCAGAGTTTAGTAAAGTCAGGGTCCTGCGGGAAAGAGGACTTCTGAGATAAGCGCAAACCCTTAGGTGCTATGCCTTCGGATAAATAACGTTTCAAAAATATTGCATCAAGGTGATTCGTAATCTCTACTTTGCACTTATTCTCATATTCATGGAACAATTCCATCAGGTGTTTCTTATCCACTTCGCTTAAATGGTGAAGATCAATTAATTTGTGTGAGGATTTGGGTACACCACCAGGATCATCCAAAGCTTCGCATATTAGGAATTCCCTATGTGATTCCCGATTGGTCACATAAAAATCCATATCACTCAACTAGGATGTGGGGAAATGTAAATAAAAAATAAATTTAAAAAAAAACAAAAAAAAAAAAAATTCCTTCTTTCTTGATTGCTAATCTCCCCTGTGGAGAGCGGATATTGGATATTGATTTCAGAGTGGTTTCCTGATCCTTTAATTGTAGGAATGAGTGGTATATATGTGCTAATAAATTAGGACAAAACATAGGAAATTTAGGAAAAAACTGAACATTTCAGCAGTAATAACATGCTGATTGTGATGTCATGAAGATGACTTGAATTTCCACCAATCAGAGATCAGCATGTTTCAGGTCACCCAGATAGAACAGTCCATGAAACATGAGTCACGACCACTGTGAGGTCATAATGCTGATTAGAATTTCCACCAGTCAGAAAACAGAACCGCCCAGAAGAACCACCCAGGAGGTATGAGTCATCGCCACTGTGAGGTCATAATGCTGACCAATCACAGAGCAGCCACACCCAGATTTTCCACATCAGAGAGCAGCCACACTCAGATTTTCCACCAATCAGAGATCACCAGTGGGTATAAATAGCCGCTACCACCTGCCCGGCTTAGCCTTGCACCGGTTGGGTCTCTCTTTTTTCTCTCTCTTGGTATCTCCCGGTATCTCTCCCTCCCCTCTCTCTTCTCTCTCTCTCTCTCTTTGACCCAACGGCCCTCTTAAGGGCTACCCCAAATGTGTAAAGATAGAACCAATATTTGTGTTGTTTGTCCGTTTTATGAGCCTGTGATTAACCCCCTCCCACTCTTTGCCATATATATATATTATATACGTAGTATGTGCAGGTGGGCCTTAAACGGAATTTCCAGGACAAACATATTGATGGCCTATCCCCTGGTTAGCTCATTAATATCAGATTTGTGGGGGTCCGGCACGTGGCACCTCAACTACTCAGTTGTTTGAAACTCTGGCAGAGGTCAGATGTAAACATTGTTGTGGAGCTAAACATCACAGCTCTGGTCACTGTGTAGTGGCTGCTACCTGGTGCTGCAGATCAGCTCCTATTACATGAATATTAGTTGACTTGCAGGACCCACAGTACAGTGAATGGAGCAGTGATGTTCAAATCTTCAAACTATTTACATCTGAGCGTTGCAAACAAGTGATGGGTAGAGCCAGTGCCGCGTGTCGGAGCCCACCGATCTGATATTGATAACCCATCCCCAGGATGGCAGCTCAGTAGATACCATACCAGGATGGGGGACATTATGCCAGAATGGGTACATTATACCAGAATGGGGACATTGTATCAGAATTAGGTCATTATGCCAGAATGTGAGATACTGTAACAGAATGGAGTGCATTGTACCAGGATGGGGGACATTAAACCAGGGCGAGGGACATTAAACCAGTATGATGGTCATTAAACCAGGATGGGGGGCATTATACCAGGATGGGGACATTATACCAGAATGGGGACACTATTCTAGTATGGGGACATTTTACCAAGATGAAGGACACTATATCAGAATGGGGACAATATATCGGAAGGGGGACAACATACCAGGAAGGAGGACATTAAATGAGAATGGGGACATTATATCAGAATGGGGAAATTATACCAGAATTGGGGACATTATACCAGAATAAGGGACACTATACCAGAATGGGGTACACCATACCCAGATGGGTGACACTATATCAGAATAGGGACATTATATCACAATGATGATGTTATACCAGGATGGGGGACATTATATCACAACGCTGATATCATACCAGTATGGGGTATATTATAGCAACATGGGGGACATAATGCCAGAACTGGAGATACTATACCAGGATGTGGGGCATTATACCAGCTTTGGGGACATTATAGCAGAATTGGGAGCATTACACCAGCATGGGGATATTATACCAGGTTAGAGACATTATACCAAAATGGGGACATTATATCAGAATGGGGACACTATACCAGGATGGGGACATTAAACCAGAATAAAGGAAATGATGCCAGAATGGGGACATTACCAGACAGGGGCACAGGTGGGGGAAAATGTTATAGCATAAGGCCCAGCATGTGGGAGATTATTACAAGAAGGAGCCAGGATGGGGGACATTGCTACATAGGGAGAGAACACATATATCTTTATAGGATCCAGAACGCTACAAGGGCCCATACATCTGACCAACATGCAGGTGGGGGCCTATCAGACTCTAGTTACTCCACTGGGTGGGACCAGATCATTTCCAGGACTCCTTGTTCTTTACATTGAAGATAATTCTTAATGACATTGGCTGTACGTTTGGGGTTGTTGTTCTGCTGAAGAAAACATTTGGATCCAATCAGACACCTCCCTGATGATATTGCATGATGGATAAGTATCTTCCTCTATATCTCAGCATTGAAGGAACCAATAATTCTAACCCAATTCCCACTTCCATTTGCTGAAATGCAGCCCCAAACTTACAGGACCCTCCAACGTGCTTATGGATCACTATTGCCCACAGACACTCATTATTGTACTGCTCTCCAGCCCTTTAGTGAACAAAATCTCTTCTGTAATAACAACATTTTTCATATTTGGACTCAACCGTCCAGAGCACATCCTGCCAATTTTCTACACCCTGGTTCCTCTGTTTTAATGCATAGTTGAGTCACTTGGCCTTGTTTTGATGTGGAAGATATGGCTTTTTCACCACAATTCTGCTATGAAGAGAACTTCTGGCCAGTCTTCTCTGAACAGTAGATGAGTGAAGCTGAGTCCCACTGGTTGCTGCCAGTTCTGAGCTGATGGCACTGCTGGACATCTTCCTCTTTTGAAGGAAAGTAACCATAATGTGTCATACATCTGCTGCACTAAGTTTCCTTGGCCGACCACTGCATCTACTGACCTCAACGTTGCACAATTTCTTGTGCATCTTCATAAGTGCTTGAATGACACATCTTGAACCCTCAATCTGCTTTGAAATTTGTGCCTTAGAGACCTTACTGATGTAGTATAACTTCCTTGTGTATTCTTGCTCAGTTTTGTCATGGTGTATGACCAGACACCTGACTGTATTATTACAAAATCCCTGACTTTGCGCAGATGTACCTGGAATAATTGATGCTGTTTTAAAGTGAAAAGTTGGTCACACCAAATATTGATTGGATCTAGATTTTTCGTTTGTTCATTCACTTTGTATTTTGTTAATTAATTAAATAAATCATTAACATTTCTATTTTTGAAGCGTTCTTACTTTACAGCATTTTTTCTACACCTTTCTAAAAATTATTTTTATGTGATAGTGTCTTTTATTTGCTCATTAGTAATCTGATATATCTTTTGGTATTTTGTGTATAGTTGTTTTTTTGCTGTTGGGGTAAATTGTAGGATATTGATTTCAGAGTGGTTTCCTGATCCTTTGATTGTAGGAATGAGTGGTATATATGTGCTAATAAATTAGGACAAAACATAGGAAATTTAGGAAAAAACTGAACATCTCAGCAGTAATAACATGCTGATTGTGATGTCATGAAGATGACTTGAATTTCCACCAATCAGAGATCAGCATGTTTCAGGTCACCCAGATAGAACAGTCCATGAAACATGAGTCACGGCCACTGTGAGGTCATAATGCTGATTAGAATTTCCACCAGTCAGAAAACAGAACCGCCCAGAAGAACCACCCAGGAGGTATGAGTCATCGCCACTGTGAGGTCATAATGCTGACCAATCACAGAGCAGCCACACCCAGATTTTCCACCAATCAGAGAGCAGCCACACCCAGATTTTCCACCAATCAGAGATCAGCAGTGGGTATAAATAGCCGCTACCACCTGCCCGGCTTAGCCTTGCACTGGTTGGGTCTCTCTTTTTTTCTCTCTCTTGGTATCTCCCGGTATCTCTCCCTCCCCTCTCTCTTCTCTCTCTCTCTCTTTGACCCAACGGCCCTCTTAAGGGCTACCCCAAATGTGTAAAAGATAGAACCAATATTTGTGTTGTTTGTCCGTTTTATGAGCCTGTGATTAACCCCTTCCCACTCTTTGCCATATATATATATTATATACGTAGTATGTGCAGGTGGGCCTTAAACGGAATTTCCAGGACAAACATATTGATGGCCTATTCCCTGGTTAGCTCATTAATATCAGATTTGTGGGGGTCCGGCACATGGCACCTCAACTACTCAGTTGTTTGAAACTCTGGCAGAGGTCAGATGTAAACATTGTTGTGGAGCTGAACATCACAGCTCTGGTCACTGTGTAGTGGCTGCTACCTGGTGCTGCAGATCAGCTCCTATTACATGAATATTAGCTGACTTGCAGGACCCACAGTACAGTGAATGGAGCAGTGATGTTCAGATCTTCAAACTATTTACATCTGAGCGTTGCAAACAAGTGATGGGTAGAGCCAGTGCCGCGTGTCGGAGCCCACCGATCTGATATTGATAACCCATCCCCAGGATGGCAGCTCAGTAGATACCATACCAGGATGGGGACATTATCCCAGAATGGGTACATTATACCAGAATGGGGACATTGTATCAGAATTAGGTCATTATGCCAGAATGTGAGACACTGTAACAGAATGGAGTGCATTGTACCAGGATGGGGGACATTAAACCAGGGCGAGGGACATTAAACCAGTATGATGGTCATTAAACCAGGATGGGGGGCATTATACCAGGATGGGGACATTATACCAGAATGGGGACACTATAAAAGTATGGGGACATTTTACCAAGATGAAGGACACTATATCAGAATTGGGACATTATATCACAATGATGATGTTATACCAGTATGAGGGATATTATAGCAGCATGAAGGACAAGATGAAGGACACTATATCAGAATGGGGACAATATATCGGAAGGGGGACAACATACCAGGAAGGGGGACATTAAATCAGAATGGGAACATTATATCAGAATGGGGAAATTATACCAGAATTGGGGACATTATACCAGAATAAGGGACACTATACCAGAATGGGGTGAACCATACCCGGATGGGTGACACTATATCAGAATGGGGACATTATATCACAATGATGATGTTATACCAGGATGGGGGACATTATATCACAACGATGATATTATACCAGTATGGGGTATATTATAGCAACATGGGGGACATAATGCCAGAACTGGAGATACTATACCAGGATGTGGGGCATTATACCAGCTTTGGGGACATTATAGCAGAATTGGGAGCATTACACCAGCATGGGGGATATTATATCAGGTTATTGACATTATACCCAAATGGGGACATTATATCAGAATGGGGACACTATACCAGGATGGGGACATTAAACCAGAATGAAGGAAATGATGCCAGAATGGGGACATTACCAGACAGGGGCACAGGTGGGGGAAAATG
The DNA here is from genome assembly GCF_046119375.1 of Phyllobates terribilis. NCBI lineage: Eukaryota > Metazoa > Chordata > Amphibia > Anura > Dendrobatidae > Phyllobates > Phyllobates terribilis. Next base: position 131,462 of record NW_027364483.1, on the reverse strand, counting down.
TTACAGCATAAGGCCCAGCATGTGGGAGATTATTACAAGAAGGAGCCAGGATGGGGGACGTTACTACATAGGGAGAGAACACATATATCTTTATAGGATCCACAACGCTACAAGGGCCCATACATCTAACCAACATGCAGGTGGGGGCCTATCAGACTCTAGTTACTCCACTGGGTGGGACCAGATCATTTCCAGGACTCCTTGTTCTTTTCATTGAAGATAATTCTTAATGACATTGGCTGTACGTTTGGGGTTGTTGTTCTGCTGAAGAAAACATTTGGATCCAATCAGAGACCTCCCTGATGATATTGCATGATGGATAAGTATCTGCCTCTATATCTCAGCACTGAGGGAACCAATAATTCTGACCCAATTTCCACCTCCATTTGCTGAAATGTAGCCCCAAACTTACATGACCCTCCACTGTGCTTATGCATCACTATTGCCCACAGACACTCATTATTGTACTGCTCTCCAGCCCTTCAGTGAACAAAATCTGTTCTGTAATAACAGCATTTTTCATATTTTAACTCAACCGTCCAGAGCACATCCTGCCAATTTTCTACACCCTGGTTCCTCTGTTTTAATGCATAGTTGAGTCACTTGGCCTTGTTTTGATGTGGAAGATATGGCTTTTTTGCCACAATTCTGCTATGAAGACCACTTCTGGCTAGTCTTCTCTGAACAGTAGATGAGTGAAGCTGAGTCCCACTGGTTGCTGCCAGTTCTGAGCTGATGGCACTGCTGGACATCTTCCGCTTTTGAAGGAAAGTAACCATAATGTGTCATACATCTGCTGCACTAAGTTTCCTTGGCCGACCACTGCATCTACTGACCTCAACGTTGCACATTTTCTTGTGCTTCTTCATAAGTGCTTGAATGGCACATCTTGAACCCTCAATCTGCTTTGAAATTTGTGCCTTAGAGACCTTGCTGATGTAGTATAACTTCCTTGTGTATTCTTGCTCAGTCTTGCCATGGTGTATGACCAGACACCTGACTGTATTATTACAAAATCCCTGACTTTGCGCAGGTGTACCTAGAAGAATTGATGCTGTTTTAAAGTGAAAAGTTGGTCACACCAAATATTGATTGGATCTAGATTTTTCGTTTGTTCATTCACTTGTATTTTGTTAATTGATTAAATAAATCATTAACATTTCTATTTGTGAGGCGTTCTTACTTTACAGCATTTTTTCTACACCTTTCTAAAAATTATTTTTATGTGATTGTGTCTTTTATTTGCTCATTAATAATCTGATATATCTTTTGGTATTTTGTGTATAGTTGTTTTTTTGCTGTTGGGGTAAATTGTAGGATATTGATTTCAGAGTGGTTTCCTGATCCTTTGATTGTAGGAGTGAGTGGTATATGTGCTAATAAATTAGGACAAAACGTAGGAAATTTAGGAAAAAACTGAACATCTCAGCAGTAGTGTTGAGCGAACATGCTCGACACTGCTCGGTACTCGCCCGAGCATCACGCTACTCGGGATGTTCGGCGAGCACCGAGCATTTCCGGGTTACTCTGGCGGGAGCTCGGGTCTCCGCCCTGCATGTTTGGCGCTCTTTACAGAGCCAATGAACATGCAGGGATTGCCAGCCAGTCACTGTAATGCTGCAGCCATGTTGGTTGTGGGCATTACAGTGATTGGCTGGCCGCACAGCGTCACCTCGAGTATTTAAAACCGGGCGCCGCCATCTTGGACACAGTCACTCCAGATTAGACAGTGTAGGGACAGCGCTGGTGATTTAGGGAGAGATATAAACTGCGAAATAGTTAGTGTGGGGTCTGTAAAGGCTGCCAGAACAAACAAACAGTCCTTTTCAGGACTAATATCCATCCCAGATACCAGGCAGGCAGGCTGTATAGGAGACACAGTGGTTATACCAGCAAACGCTGCATTACAGTCCTGTGTGCTCCTGTTGCCAAAATTGCTGGACTTAGCACCAGGTGTCGGGGGCCAGGAAAAATCATTTTTTTTCATCTAAATCCTCCTTTTTTTTTCCTCCTTCACACTGTACAAATACCCGTCTTATTAACCTTTAGGTGTGTCGTCCCCCCCCCAAAAAAAAGCGTGTCTCTGATTTTTCAGACACAAATATAACTGTTGAAAATAGTCTGGTGTAGGCTAGAGAAACAGAAGTGTTGTTTTGCACTTCCACGGTTCAAACCTCTGTATTATCCATTTTGGGCCATTTGTATCTAAAAAAAAAAACAGTTTGAGTGTGTCGCCCACTGTTCAGCCGCAAATCTATATATTTAAAAAAGTCTGGTATACCCCAGTAAACAATAACTGTGGTTTTGCCATCCCACGGTAAAAAATCTCTATTCTTCAGGTTTTGGTATATTTTCCGTAAAGAAAAACAGTAGTGTCTCCTGACTGTTGTGACACAAAATTATATCTGTTGAAAATATTCTTGTGTAGGCCCGACATCCCAGTGTGGTTTCGCAGTTCCACGGGTCAAATCGCTGTACTATCCAGTTTTGGGCCTTTGGTATCTAAAAAAAAGCAGTTTGAGTGTGTCGCTCACTGTTCAACCGCAAATATCTCTATTTAAAAAAGTGTGGTATACCCCAGTAAACAATAACTGTGGTTTTGCCATCCCACAGTAAAAAATCTCTATTATTCAGCTTTTGGTAGTTTTTTCCGTAAAGAAAAACAGTAGTGTCTCCTGACTGTTGTGACACAAAAATATATCTGTTGAAAATAGTCTTGTGTAGGCCCGACATCCCAGTGTGGTTTCGCAGTTCCACGGGTCAAATCGCTGTACTATCCAGTTTTGGGCCTTTGGTATCTAAAAAAAAGCAGTTTAAGTGTGTTGCTCACTGTTCAGCCGCAAATATCTCTATTTAAAAAAGTGTGGTATACCCCAGTAAACAATAACTGTGGTTTTGCCATCCCACAGTAAAAAATCTCTATTATTCAGCTTTTGGTAGTTTTTTCCATAAAGAAAAACAGTAGTGTCTCCTGACTGTTGTGACACAAAAATATATCTGTTGAAAATAGTCTTGTGTAGGCCCGACATCCCAGTGTGGTTTCGCAGTTCCACGGGTCAAATCGCTGTACTATCCAGTTTTGGGCCTTTGGTATCTAAAAAAAAAAGCAGTTTGAGTGTGTCGCTCACTGTTCAGCCGCAAATATCTCTATTTAAAAAAGTGAGGTATACCAAAGTAAACAATAACTGTGGTTTTCCTCTTCCACGGTTCTAATCTACTCTTTATTACCCTTTTTCCATTGATAGTGCAAGTGTAAGCTATTTTACTTCATTTACAATGGGCAAGGCGCGTGGCAAGGGACGTGGAAGTGGACGTTCTGGTGATGGTTCGTGCAGAGGACGGGGACGTGGCCAAGGTGAAAATGTGCCACAACCAACAGCCACATCTTCTCGCTCCCACTTCTTGACCAAATTACTAGGGAAGCACAGAACAACACCAGTATTGAGAACTGATCAGTGTGAACAGGTTATTAATTGGATAGCAGATAATACTTCCAGTCACCTGGGCACCACCACCTCCGGTCTGTCTTCCACACGGTCAACTCTTAGTAGCCGTGAGTCTTGACTGCATACTCCTCCTCACCCTGATTCTCCTTCCTCCCACCATGCCGAGTGTCGTCAGACAGCAAGTGATCCCACACTTGGACACTCTGAAGAGCTGTTCACTGGTCCATTTCCATATTTGGGCCCCTCGCCTGATACGCTTGAAGTGGTGGAAGAGGAGATCCCATGTTGCGATGCCCAAATATTTGAACAGCCACAGCCACAGGAAGTCGACGTTGGCAATCTGTCACAAGAGGTGGACGATGACGAGACACAATTGCCAGGAAGTGAGGAGGAGGATCGTGGTGCGCAAGTGGAAGAGGAGGAGGTGGTGGATGATCTAGTAACTGACCCAACGTGGAAGGAGGACATGCAGAGTGAGGCCAGCAGCACACAGGGGGAGGGAGGCAGAGTACCCCAACAGGCAGGAAGAAGCAGTGTGGTGGCCGCAGACAGAAGGCAGGCAACCATTCCCCGTAACACCAACACGAGGGACGTTGCCAGTACAAGGGGTAGGTCTTCCAGAGTCTGGAATTTTTTTAAAGACTCTGCTGATAACCCCAAAAAGGCCATATGTTCCACCTGCCATGCCAGCATCAGCAGGGGTGACAAAACTACCAGCCTGACCACCACCAGCATGATCAGGCACATGGCAGCAAAGCGCCCGACTTTGTGGAGCGAAACCCAGGGTCCACGACCAGTGTCAGCGGGTGTCACCACTGCTTCTTCCACTGTTGTGCGTGCAATAGAACCCCCTGTTGTGTGTGCAAGGCAATTCCCTGTCCATACTGCATGTAAAGATGCCCCCTCCTCTCAGTCTTCACTTGTTATGGCAGTTTCTCAAGAAACAGCATCAATGTCCACGTCCACGTCCCACCGCAGCGTTCAATTGTCCAAATCCCAGACCTTTGAACGAAAGCGGAAATTCGCAGCTAACGCCCCACAGGCCACAGTCCTAAATTCGCACATTTCACGACTGCTTGCGTTGGAAATGCTGCCTTTTAGGCTGGTGGAGACGGAATCCTTCCGCAATCTTATGGCGGTGGCCGTCCCTCGGTACTCAGTCCCCAGCCGACGCTATTTTGCCTGGTGTGCCATCCCTGCACTACACAAGCACGTGTCCCAAAGCATCTGCCAAGCCCTGAACAACGCAGTTACTGGGAGAGTCCACCTGACAACGGACACGTGGACAAGTGCTTGTGGCCAGGGACGGTACATCTCTCTGACAGCACACTGGGTAAACATAGTGGAAGCCGGGACCCAGTCGGACCTTGGGACGGAACACATCCTCCCCACACCGAGGATTGCGGGCCCTATGTCAGTCAGAGCTACCCCCACAGTGTACAGCTCCTGCGCATCCTCCTCCTCCTCCTCCTCATGTTCAGCCTCCCTCTCAGATATCACCACATCAGTTACAAGCTGGAAGCATTGCAGTACTGCCTCCGCCAAGCGGCAACAGGCTGTGCTGAAACTCATAAGCTTAGGTGATAAACCTCACACTGCTTGTGAGTTGTGGACAGCTGTGAAAGAGCAGGCAGATCTGTGGCTGAGACCGCTGAACCTACATCCCGGCATGGTCATGTGTGACAATGGCCGTAACCTGGTGGCGGCTCTGAGGCGAGGTGAGATCACACACGTACCATGCCTGGCTCATGTGCTTAACCTCGTGGTTCAGCGGTTTCTTAAATCGTACCCCGAGTTGCCAGATCTGCTCGTGAAAGTACGCCGCCTGTCAGCTCATTTTCGCAAGTCGGCTACAGCTTCCGCCGCCCTTGCTGTGTTGCAGCAGCGTTTGCAGCTTCCGGCACACCGACTAGTGTGTGATGTCCCCACACGTTGGAACTCTACCCTCCACATGTTGCAAAGGATTTGTGAGCAGAAGAGAGCAGTTGTGGAGTACAAGCTGCAACAAGGCCGTCGATATTCAGGTCAGACTCCACACATAAGACCTCAGGAGTGGACCTGGATGTTTGACATATGTACCATCCTGACAAACTTTGAGGAGGCCACCAAGATGGTGAGTGGCGATGACGCCATCATTAGTGTCAGCATCCCACTTGTCTGTCTTTTGCAACGCTCTCTGCAGAGAATTAAAGAGGAGGCATTGCAGCCAGAGTATGATGAGATGGATCAAGAAGCCGTAGCGGGCGATTACACACAGCCCAGCCTCATCTCATCCCAACGTGCATTGGGGGACAATGAGGGAGAGGAGGAGGAGGAAGAACAGGAGCTGCTATCATGCGTTGTAGACGGTAGTACCTGTACAAGTGTCATACCGTCGGTTCAGCGTGGGTGGCCTGAGCACAGGGGGGAGGAGGAAGAGGAGGAGGAGGAGGAGAGCATGGTCAGTCGTCATCTTGGTGAGGACACGGAAATCTTGCCCGTTACCAGTCTGGCACTCATGGCTGACTTTATGTTACGCTGCCTTAACCGTGACCCTCGCGTTGTCAAAATGTTGGGTGACAGTCATTACTGGTTGGTGACACTTGTGGACCCCCGCTACAAGGAGAACTTTCAGTCTCTTATTCCTGTGGTGGAGAGGTCTACAAAAATGGGGCAGTACCAGAAGGCCCTTGCTGCAGAACTCTTAAAAAAATTCCCATCTGAACACGCTAGCGGCAGAGGTCACAGTTCGTAGCCCAACCAAGGCGTACAGGCGAGAGAGATGCAACTCCAATCCAGCAGAGGCAGGGGAACACTGTCAACGTTCTGGTACAGTTTTCTGACACCCGCCCAGCTTACAGGCCCTGAGGCGCGGGGTACTCTTACAAGGAGTGGAAAGTTTCAAAAGATGGTGAGGGAGTACCTTGCCGACCGTACCAGCGTCCTCCGTGATTCCTCTGTGCCTTTTAATTATTGGGTTTACAAGCTGGACACTTGGAATGAACTCGCTCTGTACGCCTTGGAGGTCCTGGCCTGCCCTGCCGCTAGCGTGTTATCGGAGCGTGTTTTTAGTGCCGCTGGGGGAATTATAACTGAAAAGCGCACTCGCCTGTCAACTGACAATGCTGACAAGCTGACCCTTATCAAAATGAACAAGGGCTGGATTGGGCCAGACTTCTCATCACCACCAAATGACAGCAGAGTAACATAAAGTCAAATCCACTGTGTTATTTCGGGAGGTGTATTCACATGCACCGCTTCACACCCACACATGGGTATACGCTTCCTCGTTTCGGCTGTTTTATCTTCTTCTCCTTATCTTCAGCCTCCACCACCACTATACCACCAGGGTGCCAGCATTGCAAGTTCCTCCGTCCTTATTTTTGGCAGCTTTTGCTTGCAAGGCATAAGCAAATACTATGGGACACCCACTCCCCAATAATGGGACTTATGTTTGTAATATGCTGTACTGCATGGCTCTTGTAAGGGTCATTGCAAGTTGCTCCGTCCTAATTTTTGGCAACTTTTGCTTGGAAAGCATAAGCAAATACTATGGGAGACCCACTCCCCAATAATGGGACTTATGTTTGTAATATGCTGTACTGCATGTGACGCGCCCCCTGGGCCGTGTGTACACGTGTGTGGGATACCCGGTGCCGGGTCTCTGGGGTCTGTAGTCTCCGTGGCGGTGACCCGGTCCCATGGCTCAGGCTGGTCAAACCAGTGGCAGTCTTTCTTAGGTTTTGAGGTTAATTGTCCGACTGCGCCACCCGTGGATTGCGGTCAGGGAGTACCACCGCTGCAAGGCAGACCGCTGAGGCTGGTGTTGTGTGCGCAGCAGAGAATGGGATAACTCCCCACGGGAGGAGTATAGCCTCAGGGCAGTGAGTGTTGATGATGGGGGTGATGGTGCACGAGCGCAGCAGGAACGACTCAGAGTCTTTGCAGTGCAGTTCAGGGTCTTTACTGATGATTATAAGGTAGACCCTCCCGGGAGTACTGGCTAGCATAAGAGGCCTGGTCAGTCTGTGAGCAAGCAGGAGTTCCCCTGGCCAGGTGGAGTTGTAGGCCTCCCCGTCTGTCTGCACTCTTCCTGGCTACCTTGCTGTAAGCGGGTAGAAGTACCCCACGTCCCTGCGTGCACCGTGTAGTGCTCACCCGTATGGCTGGTGACTTGGGGCCTTCTGTTAGCCTCCGCTCCACGACGGCGGTGCTGGTCCCTTGCTTGTGACTGAGCCTCCGGGCTTCTATGGCCAGAGGACCTGAAATCCCCTGCCGGCTGGTTTCTGCTGCTGGATATATAAGTCCTCACTGCCTCGGACTCCTGTGTCCGGTTCCTATTGTCTTCTGCCAGGGCGAGCTCTGCTCAGCTTCCAGCCTCTGGTCTTTAGCTCCTAGCTCCTACAGAACTCCTTGCTGTTACTTTCCCTTGCTCTCACTCTGACTCTGACTGTTCTCTGTTCTCTGACTCACTCAACCCTGCCCCAGATCCAGTTTATAAGGGCAGAATTCTCCCCTCCCAGGACTGGGGCAGGAGGATGTTGCATGTTTAAGGGATCCTGACCAGGAAACCTCCCACTTGCTCTCCGACGTAATGTCTCTATTACTGTGGTGACCAGACCCCTGGGGTGCCACACATGGCTCTTGTAAGGGGCATTGCAGCTCCTCATAGTTTTTGGAAAGCCTTCCATTCACTGCTTAGGCCAACAGTGCACAGGAGACCCAGTTGCTATAAATGGAAAAAAAGGTTTAGTTAACGCTCTCTAACCTCCATGTCATTTCCAAGGGGCATTGGAATGCCTCGAAATTTTTGGTAGGTATTGCACTCACTGTATGCCCTATAACTGTGTAGCCGAACAGCTCCTTTTGTTACAGAAACATATCCTACAAGACATATCTGGTTGACTGGCCTGATATTGATGTGAATGGTCCCTGTTCCTCCTGCTCTTTCTCCTTTGCCACTACCTCATCCATCATTTATCACCTGAAGCTTTGTTTTAATGGGAGTCATAGAACTTGGATAGTAGCAGGAAAACATCCAGCAATCTTCGGAGGAGGTAGGATATGCGCCAAAACGCTGACCACCTCAGGCCTAGCCGCTACTACATACATGCGCTTGCATTACAACAAAACAAAGCAGATGCTAACTTCTATCATCCTCATCATGCTCCTCACCTTGGCACTCTCAACTCCCCTGATGGAGAAGCCAGGGCCCACCGGAGGAGTCTGATAGTCCGGTGGGCTCGGCCAATGCTGCCCTAAAGCAGGCCAGGCTAAGAAAAGTGTGGGAAAGGTTACCGGGACAAATAGGGGTGGCTGGGGACCGAGTATGGACACCCGGCCACCCCCTGGAGGCTGGGGAGCAAGCGGGGACACCCGGCCACCAGGCGGCTGGGGACTGAGTATGGATACCAGGCCGCCGACACAGCCATGGCGTGGTGGCCAGATTCCGCCTCCACATGCCTAAAAGACCCAATTTAAAGTACAAGCAAGCAAGCAGTATGGTATTGCAGCCTGGGGGTGGGTGGGTGGCAGGCTGCATACTTGCGCTTGCATTGCAAGGAATGGGAGAGGTACAATTGAACACTGCCCTGGGACAAGGACTTTGAATGGGGATAGTTGCAAGTCTGCAACGACAGGTGCAAGGTGGGAGGCATCTTCGCATGTACCATGAACAGGGGTTTGGCATGCACACACTACAGCGGAATAGGCTCTCCTTCCCACTAAATGCACTGGGGAGGGCACGGGTAATGTTTTGGTATACGCGCTTAATCTTATGTATAAGGCACACCAGGACAAATAGGGGCGGCTGGGGACTGAGTATGGATACCTCGCTGCCGAAGCAGCCATGAGGTAGTGGCCAGCTTCGGCCTCCTCCAAACTAAAAGGCCCCATTTTAAGTGCAAGCTAGCAGTATGGAATTGCAGACTGGGGGTGGGTGGGTGGCAGGCTGCACACTTACACTTGCATTAAAAGAAAACATAGCAGATGCTAACTTCTGTCATCATCATCATGCTCCTCACCTTGGCACTCTCAACTCCACCGATGGAGAAGTCAGGGCCCACCGGAGGAGTCTGGTTCTCTGGTGGGCTCGTCCAATGCTGCCTAAAGCAGGCCGGGCTAAGAAAAGTGTGTGGGGGGATGTTCCAAGGAGAAATAGGGGCGGCTGGGGACGGTTTATGGACACCCGGCTGCCCCCAGGCGGCTGGGGACCGTGTGTGGACACCCGGCCGCGGGGCGGCTGGGGACCGAGTATGGACACCCGGCCGCCGGGCGGCTGGGGACTGAGTATGGATTCCAGGCCGCCAACACAGCCATGACGTGGTGGCCAGATTCCGCCTCCACATGCCTAAAAGGCCCAATTTCAAGTTCAAGCAAGCAAGCAGTATGGTATTGCAGCCTGGGGGTGGGTGGGTGGCAGGCTGCATACTTGCGCTTGTATTGCAAGGAAAGGGGGAGGTACAATTGAACACTGCCCTGGGACTAGAACTTGCATGGGGATAGTTGCAAGTCTGCATCTTCTGATGCGGCAAGGATCACTTATGATGGGCACACTTCTAGACAGTGACCTGGGAGTCAGAGATGCTTCCAGGGGTCTTCCCCATGCTGTTCCTATGTCTTTTCAGCACTTTATGCATGTGTCACGCAGCACATGGCCAGATAAGGTTGTAAAATGTTAAAATGACATTTCCCGGTGAATGCATTTGTCATAGTTGAAAGCAATACAAAAGTGCAAAAACGCATAAAAAATGCTACTTGTGAACATAGCCGAAGGTGTGGAAGAGTATTTTTGTTTTTGGTCATTTATTTTAACTTATACACAAGTCTTTTCCCTGGAAAGGATGTTCCTTAACGTTTCACTTTCGTTTTTGAACGTTTTATTGTGAGCCCGTAAAAGTGGCTTAATACCTCTGACCACGTTGTTGACAGCAGTGACCTGGGGGTCAGAAATGCTTCCTGGGGCGATCCCCATGCGGTTCCCATGTCATTTGAGCACTGTCACTATCGTTTTGGGCACTTGTTAGGCTTTTAAAAGACTGCCGGGGGTGCCACCGCAAAAATGCTCGAGTCTCCCATAGACTAACATTGGGCTCGTTGCTCGGGTCGAGCACCCGAGTATCACGGCGAGCTCGGCCCGAGCTTGGAGCACCCGAGCATTTTAGTGCTCGCTCAACACTACTCAGCAGTAATAACATGCTGATTGTGATGTCATGAAGATGACTTGAATTTCCACCAATCAGAGATCAGCATGTTTCAGGTCACCCAGATAGAACAGTACATGAAACATGAGTCACGGCCACTGTGAGGTCATAATGCTGATTAGAATTTCCACCAGTCAGAAAATAGAACCGCCCAGAACAACCACCAAGGAGGTATGAGTCATCGCCACTGTGAGGTCATAATGCTGACCAATCACAGAGCAGCCACACCCAGATTTTCCACCAATCAGAGAGCAGCCACACCCAGATTTTCCACCAATCAGAGATCAGCAGTGGGTATAAATAGCCGCTACCGCCTGCCCGGCTTAGCCTTGCACTGGTTGGGTCTCTCTTTTTTTCTCTCTCTCTTGGTATCTCCCGGTATCTCTCCCTCCCCTCTCTCTTCTCTCTCTCTCTTTGACCCAACGGCCCTCTTAAGGGCTACCCCAAATGTGTAAAAGATAGAACCAATATTTGTGTTGTTTGTCCGTTTTATGAGCCTGTGATTAACCCCTTCCCACTCTTTGCCATATATATATATATATATATATATATATATATATATATATTATATACATAGTATGTGTAGGTGGGCCTTAAAGGGAATTTCCAGGACAAACATATTGATGGCCTATCCCCTGATTAGCTCATTAATATCAGATTTGTGGGGGTCCGGCACGTGGGACCTCCACTACTCAATTGTTTGAAACTCTGGCAGAGGTCAGATGTAAACATTGTTGTGGAGCTGAACATCACAGATCTGGTCACTGTGTAGTGGCTGCTACCTGGTGCTGCAGATCAGCTCCTATTACATGAATATTAGCTGACTTGCAGGACCCACAGTACAGTGAATGGAGCAGTGATGTTCAGATCTTCAAACTATTTACATCTGAGCGTTGCAAACAACTGATGGGTAGAGCCACTGCCGTGTGTCGGAGCCCACCGATCTGATATTGATAACCCATCCCCAGGATGGCAGCTCAGTAGATACCATATCAGGATGGGGGACATTATGCCAGAATGGGTACATTATACCAGAATGGGGACATTATATCAGAATTAGGTCATTATGCCAGAATGTGAGACACTGTAACTGTTAGAACCTTGCTGTTAGGTTTTTTTTTCCTTTGCTGGTCACATGACCTTGTTGGCCTATTTAATCCTGCTCCGCCCTTCTGGCTTTGCTGGACTTCATTGTATATCTACTTTCTAGCTAGCCTGTGCTCTGTATCTAACTCTGTTAGTTTGCTTGGTCTACGGACCTCTAGGTTCTATCTATTTTGTTTGTTCGTCTGTCTGCTGCTATTTCTGTTAGGAGGTGTCCCATATTCCTCCCAGTCCTTAGTACTTGTAGGGATTCCCTCCCCAAATCTATAGGTCTCCGTACAGACTAGATTAGGACTTTAGCAGGTCTGATCGCAGGATCAGGTTCCCTGTTACATCGTAGGGATTCAGCTGAGTCTTATAGTAGGGACAGATCTCCTCTCTTTCCTTAGCTTTGGTAGCAGAACATAACAGTAAGTCCAGCCTGTAAATTCTCTAAGGAAAGATTTTTTTTTTGTTCCATCATGGTGTCGGTTCAGGATTTGGCTAAACACCTGCAGGGACTCTCTCTGGAAGTGGCCGAGCTCCGTCAGCACGTGAGTAACTGTCCTGGAGCATATTTCTTGGAGCCTAAGGTATGTTTGCCGGATTTATTTTTTGGTGAACATCGAGAATTTTTTTCATTTAAAAATGCTTGCTTATTGTATTTTCGTTTGAGACCCAAGTCCTCTGGGGATGAATCCCAGCGCGTAGGGTTCATAATGTCACTTTTGCGCAAAGAGCCTCAGGAGTGGGCCTTTTCTTTGCAACCTAGTGATACATGCTTCAGATCAGTGGATAGTTTTTTTTCTGCTTTAGGACTATTATATGATGATCCTGACCGTGTGGCATCAGCTGAGACTGAGTTGAGACGTTTAAAACAAGGATCAGGTAATATGGAAAAATATTGTACACATTTTCGTCGTTGGTCCACTCAAACAGGGTGGAACGATTCTGCTCTGAAAAGTCTATTTCTTGCTGGGCTCAGTGAAAAGGTTAAAGACCTGCTAATTGCTTATCCTACACCTGAGGATTTGCAACAGGCTATGCAATTAGCTATACGGGTGGACAGAAGACTGCGTGCTAGGGTTAATGAGAGCAAATCCTCTGCTATGTCAGTTTCTGGTTATGATAATGTGTGTACTAACAGTGGTGAACCGATGGAGATTGGATCGGTGGCACCTCGTTCTCAAGAAAAACACCGTCGTTTTTCAGAAGGCTTGTGTTTCTATTGTGGAAAATCTGGTCATTTGATTAAAGGCTGTGAGCTTCGTATGAAGAAAGAAAAAAAAATGGTCAGTCACGCCCGTATTGCCTGTTTAAATTCCAAGGGTATATTTTTAGCTGCTTCCACGATTGCTCAGGAAAAATTAATGGAATTTCGGGTGTTTGTTGATTGCGGGTCTACACTGAATGTTATTGATGGGGGATTCGTGGAAAAACTCAATTTAAAACCTGAACCTTTATCATCCCCCATTGCTGTGGTTTCTGTGGATGGCTCCCCTTTGAAGAATATTACTCTCAAGGTCAGTGAATTTCCTCTCACTATTAATGGTGTTCACCATGAGAAATTGGATTTGGTAGTGTTGAATAACTTGCCTTCTCCAGTAATATTGGGTTTGCCCTGGTTAAAATTTCACAATCCTGTACTGGATTGGTCTACCAGTGAAATTAAATCCTGGAGCCATAAATGTTATGACAAGTGTTGTAACGGGCGTATTGCAGCTTTGGATAGGGGAGAATTGCCTGTTCCTATTCAGGATTTTTGGAGAGTTTTTTCTGAGAAAGAATCACAGGTTTTGCCTCCCCATAGAGACTATGATTGTTCTATTGAATTTGTCCCTGGAGCGACTCTTCCTAAAAGTCGTTTATTTAACCTTACTATTCCTGAGAGGAAGGCTTTGGAGGAATACATACAGACAAGTTTGGCCGCCGGTCACATTAGGCCCTCTAAGTCTCCTGTGGCGGTTGGATTTTTTTTTGTAAAAAAAAAGGACGGCGGTTTACGTCCTTGTCTGGATTTTCGTGAGATTAACAAAATTACGGTACGCAATCCTTACCCACTGCCATTGATTCCTGATCTGTTTAACCAGTTATTGGGGGCCAAGTGGTTCTCTAAAATTGACCTTAAGGGGGCATACAATCTGTTGCGCATGAAGGAGGGTGATGAATGGAAGACTGCTTTTAACACTCCTGTGGGTCATTTTGAGAATCTGGTTATGCCTTTTGGTCTTACTAATGCTCCTGCATTTTTTCAGAATCTGATTAATGACATCCTTAGACCTTTGATCGGTAAAAATGTGGTTGTGTATTTGGATGACATTTTGATTTATTCGCCAGATCTGGAGTCTCATTGGCGGAGCGTGCGTGAGGTATTACAGTTATTAATGGACAATTCGCTTTTTGCTAAGCTGGAGAAATGTGAGTTCGCTGTACAGAGAATTAGTTTTTTGGGCTACATTATCTCCAGCAAAGGTTTTGAGATGGATCCGGTTAAGGTTCAGGCTGTGCAGGAATGGCCTAGGCCTATTGGTTTGAAATCGATACAGAGGTTTTTGGGTTTCGCCAATTACTATAGAAAATTCATAAAAAATTTTTCTAGTATTGTCAAACCTCTGACTGATCTCACCAGGAAAGGTGCTGATGCGGTTCAGTGGTCTTCTGAGGCCATTGAAGCTTTTGTGTATCTCAAGGAGAGGTTCACCTCTGCTCCCATCCTTATGCAGCCTGATGTTACTAGGCCGTTTTTGGTTGAGGTTGATGCTTCCTCTGTGGGGGTTGGCGCAGTATTGTCTCAGGATAACGGGGATGGATTACATCCCTGTGCCTTTTTTTCAAAAAAATTTTCGGAGACTGAATTGAATTACGATATTGGTAATCGGGAATTATTGGCTATTAAACTCGCATTTGAACACTGGCGCCACTTCTTGGAAGGTGCGGAATTTCCCGTTCAGGTTCTTACGGATCATAAAAATCTGATATATCTTGACGCTGCCAAGCGCCTGAATGCCCGTCAGGCTAGGTGGGCACTGTTTTTCTCGCGGTTTAATTTCTCCGTTACTTACATCCCTGGTACTAAGAATGTTAAGGCGGATGCCTTGTCTCGCAGTTTTTCTCCCATAGTCGGTGCTGAGAAAGAGGAAAACATTTTACAAGAAGGTGTTGTGATAGCTGCTTTAGACTCCGTTTTGGAAGATGAGATTCTTAAAGCTCAGGAGAATGCCCCATCTAACACTCCTCATGGGAGGTTGTTTGTGCCTGGGACCTTTAGGAGAGATTTGTTTGTTGAGTGTCACGAATCTCGGTTGGCAGGTCATCCCGGAATCTCTGAGACCAAGAGACTGGTGGGTCGTAGTTTTTGGTGGCCTGGATGGCAGAAGGAAGTCATTAAGTGGGTGCGCCAATGTACTATATGTGCTAGATCTAAGTCCTCACATACTCCTGCTGCGGGGTTGCTTTGTCCTTTGGAGGTCCCCAGTGCTCCTTGGACACATTTGGCTATGGACTTTATAACTGACCTTCCCCCCTCTGAGGGTTTTACTGTCATCTGGGTGGTCGTGGACCGTTTTAGCAAGATGTGTCACTTGGTTCCCTTCGTCAAACTGCCCTGCGCTAAAACTCTCGCTAAGGCCTTTGTCAAGGAAATTGTCAGACTTCATGGCGTTCCTACTGACATTGTTTCTGATAGGGGTCCTCAGTTCGTGGCTCGTTTTTGGCGTGCCTTTTGTGACAGGTTGGGAATTCATTTGTCGTTTTCGTCCGGATATCATCCTGAATCTAATGGCCAGACAGAAAGGAAAAACCAGGATGTTGAGCAGTTCTTGCGTTGTTTTGTGGCAGACAATCAAGAGGGGTGGTCTGAGTTTCTGCCACTTGCCGAATTTGCTCTGAACAATCATACATCTTCTTCTGCTGGTTGTTCGCCTTTTTTTTGTTGTTCTGGGAGACATCCGTCGTTTGGGTCGTTCTCCAAGTTGGGATCTGCCGTGCCTGAGGAGGAGAATTTTTCCGGTGATTTGGAAAGAGTTTGGACGGATGTGCGTGGTAATCTTCAGGAGGCCAACAGAAAATCTAAAGACTACTTTGATAGGAAACGACAGGAGGTTTTGTTCGCTGTTGGTGACATGGTTTGGTTGTCCTCTAGGAATCTGCGGTTGAGGATTCCTTCTAAGAAATTGGGTCCCAAGTTTGTAGGGCCCTTTAAGGTGCTTCAGGTTGTCAACCAATCTGCTGTTAGGTTGGAGGTTCCTACCTCCTGGAGAATTAATCCGGTCTTTCATGTCTCTCTGTTAAAAAAAGCTGTTGTGTCGGATGGTGACGCCTCTGCCTCTGTTCCTCCGGTGGTGGAGGACGGGGAATATGAAATTTCTCGCATCCTTGACTCTAGACGGTATAGAGGTAGTTTGCAGTATCTTGTGGCCTGGAAAGGTTTCGGACCCGAGGATAACTCTTGGGTGAGGTCAGATGATGTTTCCGCGTCCAGACTTATCAGAGCGTTTCACAGGAGATTTCCTGATAAGCCTGGTCCTAGGGGATCCGGAGGATCCTCTTAGAAGGGGGGGTACTGTTAGAACCTTGCTGTTAGGTTTTTTTTTCCTTTGCTGGTCACATGACCTTGTTGGCCTATTTAATCCTGCTCCGCCCTTCTGGCTTTGCTGGACTTCATTGTATATCTACTTTCTAGCTAGCCTGTGCTCTGTATCTAACTCTGTTAGTTTGCTTGGTCTACGGACCTCTAGGTTCTATCTATTTTGTTTGTTCGTCTGTCTGCTGCTATTTCTGTTAGGAGGTGTCCCATATTCCTCCCAGTCCTTAGTACTTGTAGGGATTCCCTCCCCAAATCTATAGGTCTCCGTACAGACTAGATTAGGACTTTAGCAGGTCTGATCGCAGGATCAGGTTCCCTGTTACATCGTAGGGATTCAGCTGAGTCTTATAGTAGGGACAGATCTCCTCTCTTTCCTTAGCTTTGGTAGCAGAACATAACAGTAACAGAATGGAGTGTATTGTACCAGGATTGGGGACTTTAAACCAGGGCGAGGGACATTAAACCAGTATGATGGTCTTTAAACCAGGATGGGGGGCATTATACCAGAATGGGGACACTATACTAGTATGGGGACATTTTACCAAGATGAAGGACACTATATCAGAATGGGGACAATATATCAGAATGGGGATAATATACCAGGAAGGGGGACATTAAATCAGAATGGGGACATTATATCAGAATGGGGAAATTATACCAGAATTGGGGACATTATACCAGAATAAGGGACACTATACCAGAATGGGATACACCATACCCGGATGGGTGACACTATATCAGAATGGGGACATAATATCACAATGATAATGTTATACCAGGATGGGGGACACTATATCACAATGATGATATTATATCAGTATGGGGGATATTATAGCAGCATGGGGGACATTATGCCACAACTGGAGATACTATACCAGGATGTGGGGCATTATACCAGCTTTGGGGACATTATAGCAGAATTGGGAGCATTACACCAGCATGGGGATATTATACCAGGTTAGAGACATTATACCAAAATGGGGACATTATATCAGAATGGGGACACTATACCAGGATGGGGACATTAAACCAGAATGAAGGAAATGATGCCAGAATGGGGACATTACCAGACAGGGGCACAAGTGGGGGAAAATGTTATAGCATAAGGCCCAGCATGTGGGAGATTATTAGAAGAAGGAGCCAGGATGGGGGACATTACTACATAAGGAGAGAACACATATATCTTTATAGGATCCAGAACGCTACAAGGGCCCATACATCTGACCAACATGCAGGTGGGGGCCTATCAGACTCTAGTTACTCCACTTGGTGGGACCAGATCATTTCCAGGACTCCTTGTTCTTTACATTGAAGATAATTCTTAATGACATTGGCTGTACGTTTGGGGTTGTTGTTCTGCTGAAGAAAACATTTGGATCCAATCAGAGACCTCCCTGATCATATTGCATGATGGATAAGTATCTGCCTCTATATCTCATCATTGAGGGAATCAATAATTCTGACCCAATTTCCACCTCCATTTGCTGAAATGCAGCCCCAAACTTACAGGACCCTCCACCGTGCTTATGCATCACTATTGCCCAGACACTCATTATTGTACTGCTCTCCAGCCCTTCAGTGAACAAAATCTCGTCTGTAACAACAACATTTTTCATATTTGGACTCAACCGTCCAGAGCACATCCTGCCAATTTTCTACACCCTGGTTCCTCTGTTTTAATGCATAGTTGAGTCACTTGGCCTTGTTTTGATGTGGAAGATATGGCTTTTTCACCACAATTCTGCTATGAAGAGAACTTCTGGCCAGTCTTCTCTGAACAGTAGATGAGTGAAGCTGAGTTCCACTGGTTGCTGCCAGTTCTGAGCTGATGGCACTGCTGGACATCTTCCGCTTTTGAAGGAAAGTAACCATAATGTGTCATACATCTGCTGCACTAAGTTTCCTTGGCCGACCACTGCATCTACTGACCTCAACGTTGCACATTTTCTTGTGCTTCTTCATAAGTGCTTGAATGGCACATCTTGAACCCTCAATCTGCTTTGAAATTTGTGCCTTAGAGACCTTGCTGATGTAGTATAACTTCCTTGTGTATTTTTGCTCAGTCTTGCCATGGTGTATGACCAGACACCTGACTGTATTATTACAAAATCCCTGACTTTGCGCAGGTGTACCTAGAAGAATTGATGCTGTTTTAAAGTGAAAAGTTGGCCACACCAAATATTGATTGGATCTAGATTTTTCGTTTGTTCATTCACTTTGTATTTTGTTAATTGATTAAATAAATCAATAACATTTCTATTTTTGAAGCGTTCCTTACTTTACAGCATTTTTTCTACACCTTTCTAAAAATTATTTTTACGTGATTGTGTCTTTTATTTGCTCATTAATAATCTGATATATCTTTTGGTATTTTGTGTATAGTTGTTTTTTTGCTGTTGGGGTAAATTGTAGGATATTGATTTCAGAGTGGTTTCCTGATCCTTTGATTGTAGGAATGAGTGGTATATATGTGCTAATAAATTAGGACAAAACGTAGGAAATTTAGGAAAAAACTGAACATCTCAGCAGTAATAACATGCTGATTGTGATGTCATGAAGATGACTTGAATTTCCACCAATCAGAGATCAGCATGTTTCAGGTCACCCAGATAGAACAGTCCATGAAACATGAGTCACGGCCACTGTGAGGTCATAATGCTGATTAGAATTTCCACCAGTCAGAAAACAGAACCGCCCAGAAGAACCACCCAGGAGGTATGAGTCATCGCCACTGTGAGGTCATAATGCTGACCAATCACAGAGCAGCCACACCCAAATTTTCCACCAATCAGAGAGCAGCCACGCCCAGATTTTCCACCAATCAGTGATCAGCAGTGGGTATAAATAGCCGCTGCCGCCTGCCCGGCTTAGCCTTGCACTGGTTGGGTCTCTCTTTTTTTCTCTCTCTTGGTATCTCCCGGTATCTCTCCCTCCCCTCTCTCTTCTCTCTCTCTCTCTCTCTGACCCAACGGCCCTCTTAAGGGCTACTCCAAATGCGTAAAAGATAGAACCAATATTTGTGTTGTTTGTCCGTTTTATGAGCCTGTGATTAACCCCTTCCCACTCTTTGCCATATATATATATTATATACATAGTATGTGCAGGTGGGCCTTAAATGGAATTTCCAGGACAAACACATTGATGGCCTATCCCCTGGTTAGCTCATTAATATCAGATTTGTGGGGTCCAGCACGTGGCACCTCAACTACTCAGTTGTTTGAAACTCTGGCAGAGGTCAGATGTAAACATTGTTGAGGAGCTGAACATCACAGCTCTGGTCACTGTGTAGTGGCTGCTACCTGGTGCTGCAGATCAGCTCCTATTACATGAATATTAGCTGACTTGCAGGACCTACAGTTCAGTGAATGGAGCAGTGATGTTCAGATCTTCAAACTATTTACATCTGAGCGTTGCAAACAACTGATGGGTAGAGTCAGTGCCGCGTGTCGGAGCCCACCAATCTGATATTGATAACCCATCCCCAGGATGGCAGATCGATAGACACCATACCAGGATGGGGGACATTATGCAACAATGGGTACATTATACCAGAATGGGGACATTATGTCAGAATTAGGTCATTATGCCAGAATGTGAGACACTGTAACCGAATGGAGTGCATTGTACCAGGATGGGGGACATTAAACCAGGGCGAGGGACATTAAACCAGTATGATGGTCATTAAACCAGGATGGGGGGCATTATACCAGGATGGGGACATTATAGCAGAATGGGGACACTATACTAGTATGGCGAAATTTTACCAAGATGAAGGACACTATATCAGAATGGGGACAATATATCAGAATGGGGACAATATACCAGGAAGGGGGGCATTAAATCAGAATGGCGACATTATATCAGAATGGGGAAATTATACCAGAATTGGGGACATTATACCAGAATAAGGAACACTATACCAGAATGGGGTACACCATACCCGGATGGGTGACACTATATCAGAATTGGGACATTATATCACAATGATGATGTTATACCAGGATGGTGGACATTATATCACAATGATGATATTATACCAGTATGGTGGATATTATAGCAGCATGGGGGACATTATGCCAGAACTGGAGATACCATAGCAGGATGTGGGGCATTATACCAGCTTTGGGGACATTATAGCAGAATTGGGAGCATTATACCAGCATGGGGGATATTATACCAGGTTAGAGACATTATACCAAAATGGGGACATTATATCAGAATGGGGACACTATACCAGGATGGGGACATTAAACCAGAATGAAGGAAATGATGCCAGAATTGGGACATTACCAGACAGGGGCACAGGTGGGGGAAAATGTTATAGCATAAGGCTCAGCATGTGGGAGATTATTACAAGAAGGAGCCAGGATGGGGGACATTGCTACATAGGGAGAGAACACATATATCTTTATAGGATCCAGAACGCTACAAGGGCCCATACATCTGACCAACATGCAGGTGGGGGCCTATCAGACTCTCGTTACTCCACTGGGTGGGACCAGATCATTTCCAGGATTCCTTGTTCTTTACATTGAAGATAATTCTTAATGACATTGGCTGTACGTTTGGGGTTGTTGTTCTGCTGAAGAAAACATTTGGATCCAATCAGACACCTCCCTGATGATATTGCATGATGGATAAGTATCTGCCTCTATATCTCAGCATTGAGGGAACCAATAATTCTGACCCAATTTCCACCTCCATTTGCTGAAATGCAGCCCCAAACTTACAGGACCCTCCACCGTGCTTATGCATCACTATTGCCCACAGACACTCATTATTGTACTGCTCTCCAGCCCTTCAGTGAACAAAATCTCTTCTGTAATAACAACATTTTTCATATTTGGACTCAACCGTCCAGAGCACATCCTGCCAATTTTCTACACCCTGGTTCCTCTGTTTTAATGCATAGTTGAGTCACTTGGCCTTGTTTTGATGTGTAAGATATGGCTTTTTCGCCACAATTCTGCTATGAAGACCACTTCTAGCCAGTCTTCTCTGAACAGTAGATGAGTGAAGCTGAGTCCCACTGGTTGCTGCCAGTTCTGAGCTGATGGCACTGCTGGACATTTTCCGCTTTTGAAGGAAAGTAACCGTAATGTGTCATACATCTGCTGCACTAAGTTTCCTTGGCCGACCACTGCATCTACCGACCTCAACGTTGCACAATTTCTTGCTTCTTCATAAGTGCTTGAATGACACATCTTGAACCCTCAATCTGCTGTGAAATTTGTGCCTTAGAGACCTTGCTGATGTAGTATAACTTCCTTGTGTATTCTTGCTCAGTCTTGCCATGGTGTATGACCAGACACCTGACTGTATTATTACAAAATCCCTGACTTTGCGCAGGTGTACCTAGAAGAATTGATGCTGTTTTAAAGTGAAAAGTTGGTCACACCAAATATTGATTGGATCTAGATTTTTCATTTGTTCATTCACTTTGTATCACTTTGTATTTTGTTAATTGATTAAATAAATCATTAACATTTCTATTTTTGAAGCGTTCTTACTTTACAGCATTTTTTCTACACCTTTCTAAAAAAATTTTTTATGTGATAGTGTCTTTTATTTGCTCATTAATAATCTGATATATCTTTTGGTATTTTGTGTATAGTTGTTTTTTTGCTGTTGGGGTAAATTGTAGGATATTGATTTCAGAGTGGTTTCCTGATCCTTTGATTGTAGGAATGAGTGGTATATATGTGCTAATAAATTAGGACAAAACGTAGGTAATTTAGGAAAAAACTGAACATCTCAGCAATAATAACATGGTGATTGTGATGTCATGATGATGACTTGAATTTCCCCCAATCAGAGATCAGCATGTTTCAGGTCACCCAGATAGAACAGTCCATGAAACATGAGTCACGGCCACTGTGAGGTCATAATGCTGATTAGAATTTCCACCAGCCAGAAAACAGAACCGCCGAGAATAACCACCCAGGAGGTATGAGTCATCGCCACTGTGAGGTCATAATACTGATCAATCACAGAGCAGCCACACCCAGATTTTCCACCAATCAGAGAGCAGCCACACCCAGATTTTCCACCAATCAGAGAGCAGCCACACCCAGATTTTCCACCAATCAGAGATCAGCAGTGGGTATAAATAGCCGCTGCCGCCTGCCCGGCTTAGCCTTGCACTTGTTGGGTCTCTCTTTTTTTCTCTCTCTTGGTATCTCCCGGTATCTCTCCCTCCCCTCTCTCTTCTCTCTCACTCTTTGACCCAACGGCCCTCTTAAGGGCTACCCCAAATGTGTAAAAGATAGAACCAATATTTGTGTTGTTTGTCCGTTTTATGAGCCTGTGATTAACCCCTTCCCACTCTTTGCCATATATATATTATATGCATAGTATGTGCAGGTGGGCCTAAAAGGGAATTTAAAGGACAAACATATTGATGGCCTATCCCCTGGTTAGCTCATTAATATCAGATTTGTTCGGGTCCGGCACGTGGCACCTCCACTACTCAGTTGTTTGAAACTCTGGCAGAAGTCAGATGTAAACATTGTTGAGGAGCCGAACATCACAGCTCTGGTCACTGTGTAGTGTCTGCTACCTGGTGCTGCAGATCAGCTCCTATTACATGAATATTAGCTGACTTGCAGGACCCACAGTACAGTGAATGGAGCAGTGATGTTCAGATCTTCAAACTATTTACATCTGAGCGTCGCAAACAAGTGATGGGTAGAGCTAGTGCCGCGTGTCGGAGCCCACCGTTCTGATATTGATAACCCATCCCCAGGATGGCAGCTCAGTAGATACCATACCAGGATGGGGGACATTATGCCAGAATGGATACATTATACCAGAATGGGGACATTATATCAGAATTAGGTCATTATGCCAGAATGTGACATACTGTAACAGAATGGAGTATATTGTACCAGGATGGGGGACATTAAACCAGGGCGAGGGACATTAAACAGTATAATGGTCAATATACCAGAATGGGGACACTATACTAGTATGGGGACATTTTACCAAGATGAAGGACACTATATCAGAATGGGGACAATATATCAGAATGGGGACAATATACCAGGAAGGGGGACATTAAATCAGAATGGGGACATTATATCAGAATGGGGAAATTATACCAGAATTGGGGACATTATACTAGAATAAGGGACACTATACCAGAATGGGGTACACCATACCCGGATGGGTGACACTATATCAGAATGGGAACATTATATCACAATGATGATGTTATACCAGGATGGGGGACATTATATCACAATGATGATATTATACCAGTATAAGGGATATTATAGCAGCATGGGGGACATTATGCCAGAACTGGAGATACTATACCAGGATGTGGGGCATTATACCAGCTTTGGGGACATTATAGCAGAATTGGGAGCATTACACCATCATGGGGGATATTATACCAGATTAGAGATATTATACCAAAAGGGGGACATTATATCAGAATCGGGACACTATACCAGGATGTGGATATTAAACCAGAATGAAGGAAATGATGCCAGAATGGGGACATTACCAGACAGGGGCACAGGTGGGGGAAAATGTTATAGCATAAGGCCCAGCATGTGGGAGATTATTACAAGAAGGAGCCAGGATGGGGGACATTACTACATAGGGAGAGAACACAAATACTGTATCTTTATAGGATCCAGAATGCTACAAGGGCCCATACATCTGACCATCATGCAGGTGGGGGCCTATCAGACTCTTGTTACTCCACTGGGTGGGACCATATCATTTCCAGGACTCCTTGTTCTTTACATTAAAGATAATTCTTAATGACATTGGCTGTACGTTTGGGGTTGTTGTTCTGCTGAAGAAAACATTTGGATCCAATCAGACACCTCCCTGATGATATTGCATGATGGATAAGTATCTGCCTCTATATCTCAGCATTGAGGGAACCAATAATTCTAACCCAATTCCCACTTCCATTTGCTGAAATGCAGCCCCAATCTTACAGGACCCTCCACCGTGCTTATGGATCACTATTGCCCAGACACTCATTATTGTACTGCTCTCCAGCCCTTCAGTGAACAAAATATCTTCTGTATTAACAACATTTTTCATATTTTGACTCAACCGTCCAGAGCACATCCTGCCAATTTTCTACACCCTGGTTCCTCTGTTTTAATGCATAGTTGAGTCACTTGGCCTTGTTTTGATGTGGAAGATATGGCTTTTTCGCCACAATTCTGCTATGAAGAGAACTTCTGGCCAGTCTTCTCTGAACAGTAGATGAGTGAAGCTGAGTCCCACTGGTTGCTGCCAGTTCTGAGCTCATGGCACTGCTGGACATCTTCCGCTTTTGAAGGAAAGTAACCATAATGTGTCATACATCTGCTGCACTACGAGTTTCCTTGGCCGACCACTGCATCTACTGACCTCAACGTTGCACAATTTCTTGTGCTTCTTCATAATTGCTTGAATGACACATCTTGAACCCTCAATCTGCTTTGAAATTTGTGCCTTAGAGACCTTGCTGATGTAGTATAACTTCCTTGTGTATTCTTGCTCAGTCTTGCCATGGTGTATGACCAGACACCTGACTGTATTATTACAAAATCCCTGACTTTGCGCAGGTGTACCTGGAATAATTGATGCTGTTTTAAAGTGAAAAGTTGGTCACACCAAATATTAATTGGATCTAGATTTTTCGTTTGTTCATTCACTTTGTATCACTTTGTATTTTGTTAATTGATTAAATAAATCATTAACATTTCTATTTTTGAAGCGTTCTTACTTTACAGCATTTTTTCTACACCTTTCTAAAAATTATTTTTATGTGATTGTGTCTTTTATTTGCTCATTAATAGTGTTGAGCGATACCTTCCGATATCAAGAAATATCGTATCGGATTGGATCGGACTGATACCCAAAAAGTATCGGATATCGCTGATTCCGATACCGGAAACCAATGCAAGTCAATGGGACACAAATATCGGAATGAAAATAAACCCTTTCTTTCCTTGCAGGTTAATTCTACATGAAGTAAAACAACTAAGAATAATGTTGAATGTATTACGCGAAAAGCCGGCAATTCAGCAGCGGCATACACCGGTACCCGACAATTTACAACAGAAAGAATAGAGCTTCACACATAGATTAGATAGATAGAAACATGTCAGTCACATATATATGAAGTACTGTGACAGTGTTGCTTACTGTACTTGTCATTTAGTGTAAAGGATTTATTAAAAAAAATAATAGTGTTTTCATGCACTGTCTCTTTAAAAAAGCCGGCCGGCAATTCAGCAGCGGTACCCGACAATTTAGAATAGAAGGAATAGAGAATCACACATAGATTAGATAGATAGAAACATGTCAGTCACATATATAAGAAGTACAGTGACAGTGTTGATTACTGTACTTGTCATTTAGTGTTAAAATAAAGGATTTATTTAAAAAAAAAATGGCGTGGGGTTCCCCGTAATTTTAGGCTCTAGCGGAGGTTAAGCAGATGGCTGGGGCAGATGTTTAAAGCCTGGGAAGGGGGTAATACCCACGGAGCTTCCCAGGCTACTAATATCAGCCCCCAGCTGAATACCTAGCCTTTACTAGCTATTAAAATGGGAGACCCCCCAAAAAAATGACGTGGGGTCCCCCCTAATTTAATAGCTAGCAAAGGCTAGGCAGACAGCTGGGGGCTGATATTAATAGCCCAGGAAGGGTGCCATGAATATTGGCCCCCTCCCAGGCTAGAAACACCAGCCTTCAGCCGCCCCAGAAATGGCGCATCCATAGGATGCGCCAATTCTGGCACTTGGCCTCGCTCTTCCACGCTGCCCTGGTGCGGTGGCAGGGGGTAATAGTGGTGGGGTTCATGTCAGCGCCAGCTGCCATGAAGCCCAGGTTAGTAATGATGGGCGTCTATAAGACACCCCCATTACTAACCTACAAAGTGTTAAAAATAAAAAACACACTACACCCAGAAAAAAAAAAATTTATTTGAAATAAAACACACCATTTTATTTATTTCTTAGTTTACTAAAAAAAAAAATAGTTACCTGTCCACGTTCCTGCGCTGATCTCCCATGCACAGCTGTCACATCTGGAGATGGTAAGCTCACGCTGCCGGGAACACGTCCGCTCCCGGCAGCGGGAGCCACTGACTGAGGTCACCGGAGTGCATTCAGTCAGCGCAGCTCCGGTGACCTCCTTTACGGCACTGCTGTACCGTGGGAATTTCTCACGGTACAGCGGGGCCGTAAAGCAGCTAACCAGAGCAGCGCTGCCTGAACTCCGGCGAACCAGCTTATGCAATGACGGAGCTGCTTTACGGCCCCATCATTCTAGCGGCGGCAGCGGTTCAGAGCGGTCACATTCTATGTGGCTGCTATAAACTGGAGATCTTCGTGGGACACTCGTGGACTACTACGGAGGGGTAAGGATAAGGTTGTGGTTTATTATTTTATATTTTATTACAGGAGATCGATGGCTTCGGGGAATTAGGTGTCTAGGTGAGTATAGGTGTAGTTTTTTATTTTTTACTTTATTTTAGGTGGCGATCGGCGGGGACAGGTAATGTATAAACTAATTTATTTTAGGTAACCACTGGCCACCAATGACATGTATTTAAAATTTATTGGGGACTAAAAAAAAAAAAAAAATAAAACATGTATAGGGCCAAAATAACATATGGGGTAGTTTAAATAGCAGGATCAGGCTGATGGGAACTACTGCTCCCATCAAGCTGATCCTGCTGGCACAAGTGGACGGGGGACAGACATAGGCCGATGGGAGTAGTAGTGTCACATCGGCCTATGTTTGCCTGCACGCACACACCTACAGACATCGCACAGACACCGCGCACACACCCGGAGACATTGCACACACACCGCACACACACCACGCACACCCGCACACATCGCACAGACACCCCGCACACACCCGCAGACATCGCACAGACACCCACACACACCAATCATGACCGGTGAGGCTGACCTGTGCGGCCGTGGGAAAGTTCATGTGAGTTCATGCAATGCAGTCAAGCATGAACTCACATGAACCCTCTGAGGGCACCCGGCTACTTCAAATGAACAGCTGATCAGCATCACCTGATACCTCAGCTGTTCATTTGAAATAACTGGCGGGAAAGCGCAGCACAGAACGGGAAAGCCGGCGGTGAAGTCTTTTCACTGCCGGCTTCCCCGCCCGAGTCCTTCGCTCCCCGCTCCTTTGTGCTGCGCTCCCCGCCCGGTCCTAACTTATGATCGGGATGGGAGGTGGCGAGGGGAGCGGAGGATCGGGGTGGGAGGCTGCGGGGAAGCGAGTGTGGGGCTGTGCGATTGTTTAAAAGCCGGCGGCTTTTTACCGCCCGCCGGCTTTTAAACAATCAGGAGAATTCTCTCACGCTAGGATGGCATTCTGATGACAGGCTGGATCGCAGCTGAGCGCTGCCATCCAGCTTGTCATCCTTCAGAGACACTGCAGAGCGCAGGCATTATGGGAACTTCCGATTCCGGTATTCGATATTCTAAAAGTATCGGAATTAAGTATCAGAATTCCGATACCGCGAATATCGGCCGATACCCGATATTTCAGTATCGGAATGCTCAACACTAGTCATTAATAATCTGATATATCTTTTGGTATTTTGTGTATAGTTGTTATTTTGCTGTTGGGGTAAATTGTAGGATATTGATTTCAGAGTGGTTTCCTGATCCTTTGATTGTAGGAATGAGTGGTATATATGTGCTAATAAATTAGGACAAAACGTAGGAAATTTAGGAAAAAACTGAACATCTCAGCAGTAATAACATGCTGATTGTGATGTCATGAAGATGACTTGAATTTCCACCAATCAGAGATCAGCATGTTTCAGGTCACCCAGATAGAACAGTCTATGAAACATGAGTCACGGCCACTGTGAGGTCATAATGCTGATTAGAATTTCCACCAGTCAGAAAACAGAACCGCCCAGAAGAACCACCCAGGAGGTATGAGTCATCGCCACTGTGAGGTCATAATGCTGACCAATCACAGAGCAGCCACACCCAGATTTTCCACCAATCAGAGAGCAGCCACACCCAGATTTTCCACCAATCAGAGATCAGCAGTGGGTATAAATAGCCGCTGCCGCCTGCCCGGCTTAGCCTTGCACTGGTTGGGTCTCTCTTTTTTTCTCTCTCTTGGTATCTCCCGGTATCTCTCCCTCCCCTCTCTCTTCTCTCTCTCTCTCTTTGACCCAACGGCCCTCTTAAGGGCTACCCCAAATGTGTAAAGATAGAACCAATATTTGTGTTGTTTGTCCGTTTTATGAGCCTGTGATTAACCCCTTCCCACTCTTTGCCATATATATATTATATACATAGTATGTGCAGGTGGGCCTTAAAGGGAATTTCCAGGACAAACATATTGATGGCCTATCCCCTGGTTAGCTCATTATGGTTTGTGGGGGTCCGGCACGTGGCACCTCCACTAATCAGCTGTCTGCAGCTTCGGCAGAGGTCAGATGTAAACATTGTTGTGGAGCTGAACATCACAGCTCTGGTCACTGTGTAGTGGCTGCTACCTGGTGCTGCAGATCAGCTCCTATTACATGAATATTAGCTGACTTGCAGGACCCACAGTACAGTGAATGGAGCAGTGATGTTCAGATCTTCAAACTATTTACATCTGAGCGTTGCAAACAAGTGATGGGTAGAGCCAGTGCCGCGTGTCGGAGCCCACCGATCTGATATTGATAACCCATCCCCAGGATAAATCATCATTATTATACTACTGGAAACTCCATTAATGGATTGTCTGGGATTAATAACTCGAGCCCCTTCTTTAAGAAAAAACAGTCCCTAACTGGTCACAGGATAAATGTGGGATTTCAGGTCACCCATTTACTGCAATGTAGCTGGCAATGCCACCCAGCGGATCTAAGCAAGTCCCGGGGCCACAACAATATACAGCCAGAGCCCGAGTATAGGATGGAAGATTAAAAAAAAATCTTCAAAAATGTATTTAGTGTGAGGCATACATCAAAAATACATGCAATGCTTTTCCTGACAACTCTGAGTTTTATAATGTGGAAAAAAACATTTAAAAAAACACTGTGTGAACATAACCCTAACTGCATTGTGACTGTGTATATACATATATAAGCTGCCCCTCCCCCACCATGTGAGCATTCTCAGCGTGTACTGACCAATTCTGTCCACCAGGTGGCAACAGCAGGAAATTACAGCGATGAGACAAGCACTGCATGACAGCCCCGCCCCAATCTGTCCTATACCAGACACGCCCCCTACCAACGCCCCGCCTCCGCTGCCATGACAACCGAATTATTTAATGGCAGAAAGAGAGACCTTATATGAGCAGAGAAGTAGCGGCCGGAGCGCGGGGTCCGCACAGGTGAGCGCCCCCTATAACACAGTGTATGTACTGCACGTCAGCTCTATGGCAGACTGTCACCTGTGCTGGATCCAGGACGTGTTACACTTATATCTGTGCAGAGACACAGAGGACGCAGCGGGGCCTGTAGCTATATATGTGTGTGTATATATACAGTATATATATATATGTGTGTGTATATATACAGTATATACATATATGTGTGTGTGTGTGTATATATGTATACTGTATATGTGTGTGTGTATATATGTATACTGTATGTGTGTGTATATGTATACTGTATATGTGTGTGTGTGTGTATATATACAGTATATATATATGTGTGTGTGTATATATACAGTTTATATATATGTGTGTGTATATATACAGTATATATGTGTGTGTGTGTATATACAGTATATATATGTGTGTGTGTATATATACAGTATATATATGTGTGTGTGTATATATATATATACAGTATATATATGTGTGTGTGTATATATGTATACTGTGTGTGTATATGTATACTGTATATGTGTGTGTGTATATATACAGTATATATATATGTGTGTGTATATACAGTATATATATGTGTGTGTGTATATATACAGTTTATATATATGTGTGTGTATATATATACAGTATATATGTGTGCGTGTGTGTATATACAGTATATATATGTGTGTGTATATACAGTATATATATGTGTGTGTGTATATATACAGTATATATATGTGTGTGTATATATACAGTATATATATGTGTGTGTGTATATATATATACAGTATATATATGTGTGTGTATATATGTATACTGTATATGTGTGTGTATATGTATACTGTATATGTGTGTGTGTATATATACAGTATATATATATATGTGTGTGTGTATATGCTGTATTACTGTATATATGCGTGTATATATGTGTGTGTATATATGTATATTGTATATGGGTGTGTATATGTATACTGTATATGTGTGTGTGTATATATATGTATACTGTATATGTGTGTGTATATATATGTATACTGTATATGTGTGTATATATGTATACTGTATATGTGTGTATATATGTATACTGTATATGTGTGTGTATATGTATACTGTATATGTGTGTGTATATGTATACTGTATATGTGTGTGTATGTATATGTATACTATATATGTGTGTATATATATGTATACTGTATGTGTATATATGTATACTGTATATGTGTGTATATGTATACTGTATATGTGTATATATGTATACTGTATATGTGTGTGTATATGTATACTGTATATGGGTGTATATATGTATACTGTATATGTGTGTGTATATATATGTATACTGTATATATGTGTACATATATATATGTATACTGTATATGTGTGTATATATGTATACTGTATATGTGTGTGTATATATATGTATACTGTATATGTGTGTATATATGTATATATATGTATACTGTATATGTGTGTGTATATGTATACTGTATATGTGTGTATATATGTATATATATGTATACTGTATATGTGTGTATATATGTATACTGTATATGTGTGTATATATGTATATATATGTATACTGTATATGTGTGTGTATATGTATACTGTATATGTGTGCATATGTATGTATATAAATATATATATATATTTATATATGTATACTGTATATATGTGTGTATATGTATACTGTATATGTGTGTATATATGTATACTGTATATGTGTGCATATATATGTATACTGTATATGTGTGTATATATGTATGTATATATATATATGTATACTGTATATGTGTGTGTATATGTATACTGTATATGTGTATATATGTATGTATATATATATGTATACTGTATATGTGTGTATATGTATACTGTATATGTGTGTATATGTATGTATATATATATGTATACTGTATATGTGTGTGTATATGTATGTATATATGTATACTGTATATGTGTGTATATGTATACTGTATATGTGTGTATATATGTATACTGTATATGGGTGTATATATGTATACTGTATATGTATACTGTATATGTGTGTGTATATGTATACTGTATATGTGTGTATATGTGTATACTGTATATGTGTGTGTATATATGTATACTGTATATGTGTGTGTATATGTATACTGTATATGTGTGTATATGTGTATACTGTATATGTGTGTGTATATATGTATACTGTATGTGTGTGTATATATGTATACTGTATATGTGTGTATATGTATACTGTATATGTGTGTGTATATATGTATACTGTATATGTGTGTATATGTATACTGTATATGTGTATATATGTATACTGTATATGTGTGTATATGTATACTGTATATGTGTGTATATGTATGTATATATATATATGTATGCTGTATATGTGTATACTGTATATGTGTGTGTATATATGTATACTGTATATGTGTATACTGTATATGTGTGTGTATATGTATACTGTATATGTGTGTATATATGTACACTGTATATGTGTGTGTATATATGTATACTGTATATGGGTGTGTATATATGTATACTGTATATGGATGTATATATGTATACTGTATGTGTGTATATATATGTATACTGTATATGTGTGTGTGTATAAGTATACTGTATATGGGTGTATATATGTATACTGTATATGTGTGTGTATATGTATACTGTATATGTGTGTATATATATGTATACTGTATATGGATGTATATATGTATACTGTATGTGTGTATATATATATGTATACTGTATATGTGTGTGTATATATGTATACTGTATATGTGTGTATATGTATACTGTATATGTGTGTATATGTGTATACTGTATATGTGTGTATATGTATACTGTATATGTGTGTGTATATGTGTATATATGTATACTGTATATGTGTATATATGTATACTGTATATGGGTGTATATATGTATACTGTATGTGTGTATATATGTATACTGTATATGTGTGTATATATATGTATACTGTATATGTGTGTATATATGTATACTGTATATGGGTGTATATATGTATACTGTATATGGATGTATATATATGTATACTGTATATGGGTGTATATATGTATACTGTATATGGGTGTGTGTATATATATGTATACTGTATATGTGTATATATGTATACTGTATGTGTGTATATATGTATACTGTATATGTGTGTATATGTGTATACTGTATATGTGTGTGTATATATATATGCTGTATATGTGTGTATATATGTATACTGTATATGGGTGTATATATGTATACTGTATATGGATGTATATATATGTATACTGTATATGGGTGTATATATGTATACTGTATATGGGTGTGTGTATATATATGTATACTGTATATGTGTATATGTATACTGTATGTGTGTATATATGTATACTGTATGTGTGTATATGTGTATACTGTATATGTGTGTGTATATATATATGCTGTATATGTGTGTATATATGTATACTGTATATGGGTGTATATATGTATACTGTATATGGATGTATATATATGTATACTGTATATGGGTGTATATATGTATACTGTATATGGGTGTGTGTATATATATGTATACTGTATGTGTGTATATATGTATACTGTATGTGTGTATATATGTGTATACTGTATATGTGTGTATACAGTGCCTACAAGTAGTATTCAACCCCCTGCAGGTTTAGCTGGTTTGATAAGATGCAAATAAGTTAGAGCCTTCAAACTGCAAACGAGATTAGGTTTTATGAACAGAAGCATAAATCTTACAAACCAAAAAGTTATGTTGCTCAGTTGAATTTTATTACATTTTAAACATAAAAGTGTGGGTCAATTATTATACAACCCCTATGTTTAATATTTTGTGGAATAACCCTTGTTTGCAATTACAGCTAATAATCGTCTTTTATAAGACCTGATCAGGCCGGCACAGGTCTGTGGAGTTATCTTGGCCCACTCCTCCATGCAGATCTTCTCCAAGTTATCTAGGTTCTTTGGGTGTCTCATATGGACTTTATTCTTGAGCTCCTTCCACAAGTTTTCAATTGGGTTAAGGTCAGGAGACTGACTAGGCCACTCCAACACCTTGACTTTTTCCCTATTGAACCAGGCCTTGGTTTTCTTGGCTGTGTGCTTTGGGTCGTTGTCTTGTTGGAAGATGAAATTACGACCCATCTTAAGATCCTTGATGGAGGAGCGGAGGTTCTTGGCCAAAATCTCCAGGTAGGCCGTGCTATCCATCTTCCCATGGATGCGGACCAGATGGCCAGGCCCCTTGGCAGAGAAACAGCCCCACAGCATGATGCTGCCACCACCATGCTTGACTGTAGGGATGGTATTCTTGGGGTCGTATGCAGTGCCATCCAGTCTCCAAACGTCACGTGTGTGGTTGGCACCAAAGATCTCGATCTTGGTCTCATCAGACCATAGAACCTTGAACCAGTCTGTCTCAGAGTCCTCCAAGTGATCATGAGCAAACTGTAGACGAGCCTTGACATGACGCTTTGAAAGTAAAGGTACCTTACGGGCTCGTCTGGAACGGAGACCATTGCGGTGGAGTACGTTACTTATGGTATTGACTGAAACCAATGTCCCCACTGCCATGAGATCTTCCCGGAGCTCCTTTCTTGTTGTCCTTGGGTTAGCCTTGACTCTTCGGACAAGCCTGGCCTCGGCACGGGAGGACACTTTCAAAGGCTGTCCTGGCCATGGAAGGCTAACAGTAGTTCCATAAGCCTTCCACTTACAGATGATGCTCCCAACAGTGGAGACAGGTAGGCCCAACTCCTTGGAAAGGGTTTTGTACCCCTTGCCAGCCTTGTGACCCTCCACGATCTTGTCTCTGATGGCCTTGGAATGCTCCTTTGTCTTTCCCATGTTGACCATGTCTGAGTGCTGTTCACAAGTTTGGGGAGGGTCTTAAATAGTCAGAAAAGGCTGGCAAAAGAGATCTTTAATCCACACATGTGAAGCTCATTATTCTTGGTGCCTGAACTACTTCTTAATACTTTAGGGGGACCAAACAGAATTCTTGTGGTGTATACATATGTGTATGTATAATGTATATGCGTGTATATATATGTATACTGTATATGTGTATGTATAATGTATATGTGTATATATATATGTATACTGTATGTGGGTGTATATATGTATACTGTATGTGGGTGTATATATGTATACTGTATATATGTGTATATATGTATACTGTATGTGTGTATATATGTATACTGTATATGGGTGTATATATGTACTGTATATGTGTGTGTATATGTATACTGTATGTGTGTGTATATATATGTATACTGTATATGGGTGTATATATGTACTGTATATGTGTGTGTATATGTATACTGTATATGTGTATATATGTATACTGTATATGTGTGTGTATATATGTATACTGTATGTGTGTGTATGTATGTATACTGTATATGTGTGTATATATATGTATACTGTATATGTGTGTGTATATATATGTATACTGTATGTGTGTGTATATATGTATACTGTATATGTGTATATATGTATACTGTATATGTGTGTGTATATATATATGTATACTGTATATGTGTGTATATGTATACTGTATATGGGTGTATATATGTATACTGTATGTGTATATATATGTATACTGTATGTGTGTATATATATGTATACTGTATATGTGTGTGTATATGTATGTATACTGTATATGTGTGTATATATGTATACTGTATATGGGTGTATATATATATGTATACTGTATGTGTGTATATATGTATACTGTATATGTGTGTATATATATGTATACTGTATATGGGTGTGTATATATATATATATATGTATACTGTATGTGTGTGTATATATATGTATACTGTATGTGTGTATATATATGTATACTGTATATGTGTGTGTATATATATGTATACTGTATGTGTGTATATATATGTATACTGTATGTGTGTATATATATGTATACTGTATATGTGTGTGTATATGTATACTGTATATGTGTGTATATATATGTATACTGTTTATGGGTGTATATATGTATACTGTATATGTGTATATATGTATACTGTATATGTGTGTATATATGTATACTGTATGTGTGTATATATGTATACTGTATGTGTGTATATATATGTATACTGTATATGTGTGTATATATGTATACTGTGTATGTGTGTATATATATGTATACTGTTTATGGGTGTATATATGTATACTGTATATGTGTATATATGTATACTGTATATGTGTGTATATATGTATACTGTATGTGTGTATATATGTATACTGTATATGGGTGTATATATGTATACTGTATATGTGTGTATATATGTATACTGTATGTGTGTATATATATGTATACTGTATATGTGTGTGTATATACAGTACAGACCAAAAGTTTGGACACACCTTCTCATTTAAAGATTTTTCTGTATTTTCATGACTATGAAAATTGTACATTCACACTGAAGGCATCAAAACTATGAATTAACACATGTGGAATTATATACTTAACAAAAAAGTGTGAAGCAACTGAAAATATGTCTTATATTCTAGGTTCTTCAAAGTAGCCACCTTTTCCTTTGATGACTGCTTTGCACACTCTTGGAATTCTCTTGATGAGCTTCTAGAGGTAGTCACCGGAAATGGTTTTCACTTCACAGGTGTGCCCTGTCAGGTTTAATAAGTGGGATTTCTTGCCTTATAAATGGGGTTGGGACCATCAGTTGTGTTGTGCAGAAGTCAGGTGGAGACACAGCTGATAGTCCTACTGAATAGACTGTTAGAATTTGTGTTATAGCTAGAGATGAGCGTTGTTCTACTCGAACTGTTCGCCAATCTCAAATTCGAGCTGTTTTGGGCGGTGTTCGAGCCGGTCGGCGAACACGAACAATTTGAGAAAAATTCGGCTGTTCGAGGTTATGTTCGATAACTGTTCGTGCACCAAAATCATAACTGGATTTTTTCTCAGTAATGATGAAAATTAATGTTAATACGCAGTTTGAGTGTACAGCGGGGCGGGGGGAGGGGCAGGGGATGGATCTCTGCAGGAATAATGAAGATCTCCATTTTTTTTTCTCTTTCCCGCATTTGCAGTGGGGAGGTGCAATCTGTCAGCCTATCAGCAGCGCACACACGGAGCGAAGTGCTTTTTTTCACACAAGCAAGGGCATGTGTGATTGGCAGTGTATGTCACATGTCCTTGCCCTATAAGACCAAGCCATTTTCCCCGTCGCCACCATTTTCTCACTGCTGCAGCTGCGTGTTAGACGGCACCGCTGTTGCTGTGTGCGCTATACCTTGTTAATTTCAAGCCAATTTTCGCACAAATATACAGATAGCTTGGGAGTAGGGAATAGTTGTGATTGCAGTCCTTTTAAGGACTAGGTTACAGCATTTCCTACGACTTTTATCAAGCAGGTCTGTGCTCTTAAATAGATAGATTGTGGGAGTAAAGACTAATTGTAATTGGAGTCCTTTTCAGGACTAGGTTACATCAGTTCCTATCAGTTTTTGCCAGGCAGGTCTGTGCCAGTGCTGTGCAAGTTTTTTTCACAGCATTTGGCTGAATCTAGCAAAGCTAATCCTTTTTGGCCTATTGCAGAGTGTGTTAGTCAGTGGAGTAGCCTATCTGTGTTGCAAGATATACCACCTGTGTATAGAATACCAATTTTTTTACTGCACCTAGTGAAGTAAAATCTTTTGGGCATAGCATCATTCTATTAGTCCATCTATACTGACCTCCATCAGGTTGCAAATTAAAAATAATTTTTTTCTGCATCTAGCTCTGAAAAAATATTTGGGCTTCTAGCAGTGTGTGGGACTTGGTCTATTAGTCCATCTATACTGACCTCCATCAGGTTGCAAATTAAAAATAATTTTTTTCTTCATTTATCTCTGAAAAAATATTTGGGCTTCTAGCAGCGTGTGGGACTTGTTCTATTAGTCCATCTATACTGACCTCCATCAGGTTGCAAATTAAAAATAATTTTTTTCTGCATCTAGCTCTGAAAAAATATTTGGCCTTCTAGCAGTGTGTGGGACTTGGTCTATTAGTCCATCTATACTGACCTCCATCAGGTTGCAAATTAAAAATAATTTTTTTCTGCATCTAGCTCTGAAAAAATATTTGGGCTTCTAGCAGTGTGTGGGACTTGGTCTATTAGTCCATCTATACTGACCTCCATCAGGTTGCAAATTGAATAAAAAAATTTTCTGCATCTAGCTCTGAAAAAATATTTGGGCTTCTAGCGGTGTGTGGGACTTGGTCTATTAGTCCATCTATACTGACCTCCATCAGGTTGCAAATTAAAAATAATTTTTTTCTGCATCTAGCTCTGAAAAAATATTTGGGCTTCTAGCAGTGTGTGGGACTTGGTCTATTAGTCCATCTATACTGACCTTCATCAGGTTGCAAATTAAAAATAATTTTTTTCTTCATTTAGCTCTGAAAAAATATTTGGGCTTCTAGCAGTGTGTGGGACTTGTTCTATTAGTCCTTCTATACTGACCTCCAGCAGGTTGCAAATTGAATATAATTTTTTTCTGCATCTAGCTCTGAAAAAATATTTGGGCTTCTAGCGGTGTGTGGGACTTGGTCTATTAGTCCATCTATACTGACCTCCATCAGGTTGCAAATTAAAAATAATTTTTTTCTGCATCTAGCTCTGAAAAAATATTTGGGCTTCTAGCAGTGTGTGGGACTTGGTCTATTAGTCCATCTATACTGACCTCCATCAGGTTGCAAATTGAATAAAAAAATTTTCTGCATCTAGCTCTGAAAAAATATTTGGGCTTCTAGCGGTGTGTGGGACTTGGTCTATTAGTCCATCTATACTGACCTCCATCAGGTTGCAAATTAAAAATATTTTTTTTCTGCATCTAACCCAGCCAATAGTTTTGGCCTAATACCACAGTTTGGCCACTCAGCTCTGCTCGGTTACCATCCATTGTTTTTTTGTGCAAACAACTCCAGAGTTGTGAATTAGTTAACCACCAA
The DNA here is from genome assembly GCF_046119375.1 of Phyllobates terribilis. Taxonomy (NCBI): domain Eukaryota; kingdom Metazoa; phylum Chordata; class Amphibia; order Anura; family Dendrobatidae; genus Phyllobates; species Phyllobates terribilis. Next base: position 92,888 of record NW_027364483.1, on the reverse strand, counting down.
AATGAGTGGAAAAAGGCCTGCTGCTGGTGGAAAGGGGAATAGGCGTGTTGGGAAGGGGAAAAAAGGTTGTGTCCGTGGGGTAGGTGCAGAAGAAAGACCATCTTCCAGCCAAACTAAAATGTCTACTTCTTTTAGCGGACAATGTGATAAGATCCCTTTCTTACGGCCACGCCAATCGCTACAAATTCCAGATGAGGCACAAAAACAGCAGGTGCTTTAACGGATATCAAGTGCTCCTTTAAGTGGGCTCTCCTCCACATCAACTTCAACATCACAAATACTCCAGTCCTCAAAGGTGTCACCCAAATCGCACTTGCTTCCTCACAGCTCCCAAATCTCCAGCTGCCCGTCTGAGTAGGAGGTAGAACAGATAGTTGAGTCTGCAGAGCTGTTTACTCATACTATAGCCTGGGAATCAGAGGTCGACTCCAGCGCTTCTGTGAATCCAGACGAGGAAATGATCTGCACTGATGCCCAGAATCTTTATGAGTCGGATCCAGGACCAGACGCAGAAGGTTCTGACCATAATGTAGACCCTCATTCCCAAACTGTAACTCCTGTTGGTGGAGACAATGAGGAAGACGATGATAAGACTCAAATACCTGATTGGAGCGACAACTTTAGTTTTTTGTCAGGGCAGGAACAGGTTGGCTCTGAGGACGACGGGTGTGATAACGCACACGGTGATGATGATGAGGTCGGAGATCCCACTTACTGTCAACCCACAGTCAGCCAAGAGATGAGGTCAGCAGAGGAGGTGGAGGAAGATGCTAGTGACGACGAGGTCAGATTGCGCCTTCCTGGACAGAGACGTAGTACTGGAAGCAAGTCAACAACTGCATCCTCAAACACAACTCTGCCTCTCACCACAAGTCGTGGTGGCTCTTCAGGTCGCATGGGTGCTAAGCCTTGCATAGCCTGGGCATTTTTTCAGATCGATAAAGATGACCCAACTCGTGTTATCTGTAACATTTGTCAGCAAAAGCTAAGTAGAGGCCAAAAAATACATAGTTTGAGTACTTCATGCATGAACCGGCACATGGACATGAAGCATAAGTTGCAGTGGGAAGCTCAGTGTGCTACAATGCGGCCTAGCCGGCCGGGCCAACCACCGTCTGCCATATCTTGTGCATCCGCGGCCTCTTCATCCTCTGTGACTGGGGGGACAGCAGTCACACCTGTTTTGGGGCGCAGACCTGCCACCTCTTTACCCGCAACAGCCAGCGTGATTGGCAGGTCATCATTTTCTTTGGAGGTGGTAACACCAGCTGGTCTTGAGCGCTGTCCGACATCGATAGCACCACCTTTGGATCAAGGCAACCTAACATGTCCGCCTGCATCTTCCTCACAGACCGGCAGTTTGCTGGGGACACCCTTATCAACCCCGTCTAAGCACAATAGCCAGCCCTCGGTCCCTCAGATGTGGACAAGTAAAAGACCATTTCCTCCTAGCCATGAGAAAGCTAAGAGGTTGAATTTCACCATCTGCAAGCTCTTGGCTACAGAAATGCTGCCTTTCCGCCTGGTGGACACAGAGGATTTTCGAGACCTTATGTCCGTCGCAGTGCCCCAGTACCAGATGCCCAGTCGGCACTACTTCTCAAAGAAAGGTGTGCCTGCGCTCCACCAGCATGTCGCACACAACATCACCGCTTCTTTGAGAAACTCTGTGTGTGACAGGGTGCATTTCACCACAGACACTTGGACGAGTAGGCATGGACAGGGGCGTTACATGTCGCTGACTGGGCACTGGGTAACTATGGTGACAGCAGGACAAGGGGCTGCTGTCCAAGTCTTGCCGTCCCCACGAGTTGTGCGTCAATCCTCTTTATGTCAAAGTTCCTCCACTGCTTCTGCCTCCTCAACCTCCTCTCGGTCTTCCACCTGCACCCAAAGCCTGTCTGGTCATGCCACAAGCTTTCTAACTGCGCAGAAGGGATCCTGCACACCTCCTTACTATGCTGGCAGTAGGGCTCAACGTCATCAGGCGGTTTTTACATTGAAATGTCTGGGAAATGTGAGTCACACAGCTGAGGAGTTGTGGTCAGCTCTGGAGAACCAATTTCATGAATGGTTGTCTCCACTGGACCTGAAACCAGGGAAGGCCGTGTGCGACAATGCTGCAAACCTGGGTGCGGCCCTTCGCCGGGGCAATGTCACACACGTGCCTTGTATGGCTCACGTGTTGAACCTGGTTGTCCAGCAATTTTTAGCCCACTATCCCAGACTAGATGGCCTTCTGCAGAGGGCACGGTCGCTGTGTGCTCACTTCCGCCGTTCGCATCCCGCAGCTCAGCGACTTACATCTCTACAGAAGTCGTTGGGCCTGCCACTTCACCGGCTAAAATGCGATGTGCCTACCCGGTGGAATTCAACTCTGCACATGTTGCAGCGACTGTGGCAGCACCGACAAGCCCTGGTGCAATACGTTCTGACGTATAGCCTGGGCCAACGAGATTCAGAGGTGGGGCAAATCACGCTGGAGGAGTGGTCTCAGATCAGGGACCTATGCACCCTTCTGCACAGTTTTGAAATGGCGACGAAGATGTTTAGTGCTGACGATGCCATTATCAGCATGACTATTCCGGTGATTTACATGCTGGAGCACATGTTAAACAGAATTCGGAGTCAGGTGGTGGCACAAGAGGAGGTGGAGGAAGTAGAGGAGGAGGAGTTGTATGCGGAAGGGCTAACATCTGCAAGGTCCAGACGGTCGGCAGCACCAAGGCGGCAGGCATGTGAGGGTGGGGGAGATGATTTTACCAGGGCGCATGGTAGCAGCCAAACTAGTGAGGAAGGTGCAGGAGCCCAGGAAGAAGTGGAGGACGAACTGATGGAAGACTCATCAGATGAGGGAGACCTTGATCACATTTCTGTTGTGCGAGGTTGGGGGGAGAGGACAGAGGAAGGAAGCATGATTGTTACCTCGCCACCAACACAACAGGGACTTGGTGCTCCTGGATGCGCAACACACATGAGTGCCTTCTTGCTGCACTACCTGCAACATGACCCTCGAATTGTGAGAATTAGAAATAATCCTGACTACTGGGTTGCCACACTGTTAGATCCCCGGTACAAAAGTAAATTTGCAGAAATTATTCCTGCCATAGAAAGGGATGCACGCATGCAGGAGTATCAGCAGAGACTGTTGCAGAATCTTACATGTGCTTTTCCACAAAATACCAGTGGTGCACGTAGTGAATCTCACAGTTCCAACTTGCCAACCGTGGGACCGTCAAGTGTTCAGCACTCAAACCGTAACAGAACCACAGTATCTGCTGGTAACATCAATTTTGCGGAATCATTTCACCACTTTTTTAGCCCATCCTTTGCAAGGCCACAGGAGACAAGAAGTCTGACACATAATCAACGCCTAGAGACGATGGTACAGGAGTATCTCCAAGTAAACATTGAAGCCACGACTGTGTCACTGGACCCTTGCTCTTTTTGGGCTTCCAATCTGGATAAATGGCCGGAGCTAGCCACTTACGCCTTGGAGATCTTGTCATGCCCCGCAGCCAGCGTTCTGTCTGAACGTGTGTTCAGCGCTGCTGGTGGTGTGCTGACAGATAAGCGCACGCGGCTCTCCACTGATAATGTAGACAGACTCACGTTCATAAAGATGAACAAATCATGGATCCGAAACGACTTTTCTACCCCTGTGTCATCCTGGGGAGAGTAAAAGCTTGATGATTGGTTAAAATCACCCTACCAACCGTTTTAAGCTTTCAAATTACTAATCATGTTTATCTGTATCTTGACTGGAAAATAATTTGGGCTTTGTAGCAGTGTGCAGCACTGATCCTATTAGGCCATCTATAATAAGCTTCACCAGATTTAAAATTAAAAATAATTTTTAGCTGCATCTAGCCCGGAAAATAATTTTGGGGCTCCGAGATGCGCAAGACACATAAGTGCCTTCTTGCTGCACTACCTGCAGCATGACCCTCATATTGTCAGAATTCGAAGTAATCATGACTACTGGGTTGCCACACTCTTAGATCCCCCAAACTTTTCGATCAACCTTTTCATTTTAATAAAGACCAAAAAAATGGTCATTTTTGAAATTATAAGCATTAGCAGGTTGTTAGAAACTGAAATCAAACAGTTTTCAACTCAAAACTTTATTCTAGGTGATGTTACATTTTCACATAGGACCCCTTGTTCGAAAGGAGCTTCTGAACTCTCTCGTCCATTGAATTTGTCAGGTTTTGGATGGTTTCTGCTTCAATTGTTTTGCATGAGGACAGAATACCCTCCCAGAGCTGTTGCTTAGATGTGAACTGCCTCCCGCCATCATAGACACTCCTTTTAATGATGCTCCAAAGGTTCTGAATGGGGTAGAGGTCAGGGGAGCATGGGGGTCACACCATAAGTTTGTCCCCTTTTATGCCCATATCAGCCAGAGATGCAGATGTTTTATGTGCAGCATGAGATGGTGCATTATCATGCAGAAAAATGATCTTGCTGTGAAATACACGGTTCTTCTTCTTGAACCATGGCAGGAAGTGCTGTTTGAGAAAATCCACATACATTATGGAGTTCATCTTTAGCGCCTTCAGGGATCCTAAAGGGGCCGACAATCTCTCTCCCCATGATTCCAGCCCAAAACATTACTCCACCTCCTCCTTGTTGGCGCTGTAGCCGTGTTTGCGTGGGGTGTCCATCAACCAGCCATCCTCCACTCCATTCATCTGGACCATCGAGCGCTGCACGGCACTCATCCGTGAACAAAACAGTTTTGAAATCAGTCTTCATGTAATGTTTGGCCCACTGGAGCCGTTTCTGCTTGTGTGAAGTGGATAGAGGAGGTCGACAGGATGGCGTATGCACAGCTGCAAACCTCTGAAGGACCCTGCATCTTGTTGTTCGGGGGACGTTGGAGGCACAAGCAGCTTCAAAAACTTGTCTGCTGCTATGACAAGGCTTTTTTGCCGCTGCTCTTTCAACCTGACGTAATTGCCTGTAGGAAAGAGTCCTCAATTTGCCCTTATCAGCACGCACACGTGTGTACTGTGAATCAGCTACATACTTCTTGATTGCCAAGACACTTCATCCTCATCATCGCACAATGTTGATTGTAGTCATGCCTTGACCTAAACACTCCACAATTTGTTGCTTCTCAGCAGCCGACACATCCTTTTTCTTTCCCATTTTGGCAGAAAATGTAGGCTGCTTAATAATGTGAGAGAGCCTTCTTAAGTAGTCTTGCCTTTCATTGGACACACCTGCCAAACTAATTAGCACAGGTGTCTGCAATTGCTTACAGTGATATAAAGAGCCCTGACACACATCACCATCAATGAGTTTAACTGACAAACAAACAAATTCTTCCCTTATCACTCCTAAACACTTTTTGCATAATAATTTGGAACGCGGTGTACATGTGCTTTTCCACAAAACACCAGTGGTTCACGTAGTGAATCTTACAGTTCTAACTTGCCAACCGTGGTCTGTATGGAATTGTTCAATAAAGGGCCCAAAATTAAGATAACATAGATGGGAGAGGTCTCTATGAATAGGAATTCCTAAGTATTTGATACCCTGTGAGGGCCAGGCAAAGGGAAAGTTGGACTGGATGGAATCCTATATGGATTTAGGGAGGGAGACATCGAGGGCCTCAGACTTCGCTGCATTGATTTTAAAATTTTACCATGTAACAAAGTGATCTATTTCAGCCATAACAGCAGGGATGGATATATGTGATTGAGTGATATATACTAGGACATCATCAGCAAATAGAGAGCACTTGTACTCGGTGCCTCCCACCTCAATCCACCTAATATTGGGGTTATGGCGAATTGATGAGAGCAGGTGCTCCGTCACTAGGATGTATAAGAGAGGGGACAGAGGACATCCCTGCCTTGTCCCATTGGTGATTGTGAAAGGTGATGAAAATGTTCTGACGCACCCCCTGGGCCTTGGGACACCCGGAGCCGGACCCTTTTTGGTGGATGCTGGTGGTTGTAGTCTTCGTGGCGGCGATCCGGTTCCGTGGCTCAGGGCGGTCAAACCAGTGGCGGAACTATTTATGTGGTTTTGATGTTTAAATGTCCGACTACGCCACCCGTGGATTGCGGTCAGAGTGAACCGCCGCTACAGGGCAGACCGCTAAGGCTGGTGTTGTGGGTGCAGCAGAGCGTAGCATAACTCCCCACGGGAGGAGTATAGCCTCAGGGCAGTGTATGCGGAGGATGGGGGTGATGGTGCAGGGCAGCAGCAGTAACGACACGGAGTCAGTGATGCAGTTCAGGGCCTTTACTCACAGTTCTTATTATCCAGACCACATCTGCAGGTAACGGCTGCCCACGTCGTACTGTGCTCACCAGGTGAGGGGCTCAGACAACTCCCAGATAACTTTGGAGCGCTTCACAGGACCCCCTTTGTGTGTCCTTTGTCTGGCCTTTCTTACCAACACTTCTGTCCGGCTGCCTCGGGCCTCCTCTTGGTAAACTTGGCGCCAGTTTCCCTGACCCTATGTGGTGCCTTCCTAGCGGGTGGAGCAAGGGGCTGCGCCACATAAAATGTCAGAGCCTCCGGTTTCTAGCTGAGGGTCGTTTCCTGCCTCCACTAGTTCGGGGACCGGTCTCCCCCTTTGGCCTGACCCCTCCATGCAGGTGGATTCGGGCGTGCGGTGGCGACTCGCCCGTCCGCACCCCTGGGATCCCTTCATTCCTCGTTCCTGGAGCCTTCTCCGCTCCTCTTCCTTCCTTCTCCCTCTTGCAGGCCTGGGCCTCTGTTACTAGGCCCGCCTCCGGAGCAGAGCTCATGCAGAGCCCCTGCTCCCTGCCACTTCTGCTCAGACTTCTCTGCACTGAACTAAGATGGTGCCCACCTTTTATACCTCCTTCTCAATGCACCCAGGAACTGCTTCCTCCCTGCTCCTGCACTGCAGGGTTCCCCTTCCTCAGTGTTCCCTCCCCCCACTCCAGCCAGGGACAGGGACTGTCGTGCCCATCTCAGGGGCATATTGGTCGCCCTGTCCCACGGCAATGTGGTGTAATGCATGCAGGTGTCGGGTCCTGATCCACACTCCATCCTTATCTGAGAGTGAGATATCACACCTCTGGGTGAGGTGCAATACGTCTGTAGCAACCGAGCCCTCGGTGCTACAGTTCCATTTATCTTCAGCCTAGGTGACGTATTGTGATACAGGGCCGTGATTTTGGCTATAAAAGGGTCCCCTAGACCCCTACCCCAAGCTTTTTAAGAGAATCATATATGGCGTGCCAGGAGACTCTATGGAATGCTTTCTCAGCATCCAACGAGAGTATCTACTTACAAATTTTTAACTGCATCTAGCCCAGGAAATACTTTGTGCCTAGTAGCAGTGTCTGCTAGTCAGCGGATTATCCCGGCTGTTAAGCAAGCTACACCACCTGTAGTTTGGACACTTAATTTTTTCAAAGGAAATGCTTCGGGACCACGGGATACTCAGTGAAGAGCATCAGGAGGCTCCCCAAGGCATAGGGGCTGGGACTGGCACTAGGATGCCTTGCGGTGGACAGCCGAGCTCGATCCTTATAAAAGCTTTTTAACTGCAGCAGCTTTAGTGGACGCTACTGGAGCTGGAATTACGCGGCTGCTGGCATGAGACTTGCCCTCCAATAGATCCTTGTAAATGGATTTAAAGTGTATTCATTCAAATTAGAGGGACAATTTAAATTAAAAAGCTTAGAGCTGCCTCCACCACAGGGGGGCTCTCTCGACCCACCAGCGGACAGGCACCAGTATTGGGAGAGGGGGGCTGGCCGTCAGGGTTCACCGCGGCTCTGGCACAAACCCGGCGACACGGAGGTGGCACGGGCAGGAGCGGACTGGCCGTGTCGGCTTCTCACTTTTTGGATTTTAGAAGGGCATGACATGCCTATATCTGTGTCTCCCCCTCCTTTTACTCCTCCACCTCTTTTCTTTTCGCATGACTATATGTACTTGTCACTTTTCCATGTGTTAGTTGTGTCTTCTGAGCAGTTTGTCAGCTTTTGGACACCTTTGAAGGTGTTTTCTATGTGTTTCTATGTGTTTTTGTTTGCCTGCCATTGGTTTTAACGGTGTTCGAAGGTGTTCGACGAACAGTTCGACGAACAGTTCGGCGAACACACGGGTGTTCGACGAACCGAACCGAACTCGAACACTACGGGGGTGGCTCAACACTAGTTATAGCAAGAAAAAAGCAGCTAAGTAAAGAAAAACGAGTGGCCATCATTACTTTAAGAAATGAAGGTCAGTCAGTCTGAAAAATTGGGAAAACTTTGAAAGTGTCCCCAAGTGCAGTTGCAAAAACCATCAAGCGCTACAAAGAAACTGGCTCACATGAGGACTGCCCCAGGAAAGGAAGACCAAGAGTCACCTCTGCTTCTGAGGATAAGTTTATCCGAGTCACCAGCCTCAGAAATCGCAGGTTAACAGCAGCTCAGATTAGAGACCAGGTCAATGCCACACAGAGTTCTAGCAGCAGACACATCTCTTCAACAACTGTTAAGAGGAGACTTTGTGCAGCAGGCCTTCATGGTAAAATAGCTGCTAGGAAACCACTGCTAAGGACAGGCAACAAGCAGAAGAGACTTGTTTTGGCTAAAGAACACAAGGAATGGACATTAGACCAGTGGAAATCTGTGCTTTGGTCTGATGAGTCCAAATTTGAGATCTTTGATTCCAACCACCGTGTCTTTGTGCGATGCAGAAAAGGTGAACGGATGGACTCTACATGCCTGGTTCCCACCGTGAAGCATGGAGGAGGAGGTGTGATGGTGTGGGGGTGCTTTGCTGGTGACACTGTTGGGGATTTATTCAAAATTGAAGGCATACTGAACCAGCATGGCTACCACAGCATCTTGCAGCGGCATGCTATTCCATCCGCTTTGCGTTTAGTAGGACCATCATTTATTTTTCAACAGGGCAATGACCCCAAACACATCTCCAGGCTGTGTAAGGACTATTTGACCAAGAAGGAGAGTGATGGGGTGCTACGCCAGATGACCTGAACCCAATCGAGATGGTTTAGGGTGAGCTGGACCGCAGAGTGAAGGCAAAAGGGCCAACAAGTGCTAAGCATCTCTGGGAACTCCTTCAAGATTGTTGGAAGACGATTTCCGGTGACTACCTCTTGAAGCTCATCAAGAGAATGCCAAGAGTGTGCAAAGCAGTCATCAAAGCAAAAGGTGGCTACTTTGAGGAACCTAGAATATAAGACATATTTTCAGTTGTTTCACACTTTTTTGTTAAGTATATTATTCCACATGTGTTAATTCATAGTTTTGATGCCTTCAGTGTGATTGTACAATTTCCATAGTCAAGAAAATACAGAAAAATCTTTAAATGAGAAGGTGTGTCCAAACTTTTGGTCTGTACTGTATATGTATACTGTATATGTGTGTGTATATATATATATGTATACATGTATACTGTATATGTGTGTGTATATGTATACTGTATATGTGTATATATATGTATACTATATATGTGTGTATATATGTATACTGTATATGTGTGTGTATATATGTATACTGTGTGTATATATATGTATACTGTTTTTGGGTGTATATATGTATACTTTATATGTGTGTGTGTATATATACAGTATATGTGTGTGTATATATGTATACTGTATATGTGTGTATATATGTATACTGTATGTGTGTATATATGTATACTGTATATGTATAATGTATATGTGTGTGTATATGTATACTGTATATGGGTGTATATATGTATACTGTATATGTATAATGTATATGTGTGTGTATATGTATACTGTATATATGTGTGTATATGTATACTGTATATGTGTGTATATATGTATACTGTATGTATATATATATGTATACTGTATATGTGTGTCTATATATGTATACTGTATATGTGTGTATATATGTATACTGTATATGTATAATGTATATGTGTGTGTATATGTATACTGTATATATGTGTGTATATGTATACTGTATATGTGTGTATATATGTATACTGTATGTATATATATATGTATACTGTATATGGGTGTATATATGTATACTGTATATGTGTGTGTATATGCATACTGTATATGTGTGTGTATATGTATACTGTATATGTGTGTGTATATATGTATACTGTGTATGTGTGTATATATGTATACTGTATATGTGTATATATGTACACTGTATATGTGTATATATGTATACTGTATATGTGTGTATATATGTATACTGTATATGTATGTATATATGTATACTGTATATGTGTGTATATGTATACTGTATATGGGTGTGTGTATATATGTATACTGTATATGGGTGTGTATATATATGTATACTGTTTATGGGTGTATATATGTATACTGTATATGTGTATATATGTACACTGTATATGTGTATATATGTATACTGTATATGTGTGTATATATGTATACTGTATATGTATGTATATATGTATACTGTATATGTGTGTATATGTATACTGTATATGGGTGTGTGTATATATGTATACTGTATATGGGTGTGTATATATATGTATACTGTATGTGTGTATATATATATGTATACTGTATATGGGTGTATATATATATGTATACTGTATGTGTATATATATATATATATGTATACTGTATATGTGTGTGTATATGTATACTGTATATGGGTGTATATATGTATACTGTATATGTTTATATATGTATACTGTATATGTGTGTGTATATATATATGTATACTGTATATGTGTGTATATATGTACACTGTATATGTGTGTGTATATATGTATACTGTATATGGGTGTGTATATGTATACTGTATATGTGTGTATATGTATACTGTATATATGTGTATATATATGTATACTGTATGTGTGTATATATATGTATACTGTATATGGGTGTATATATATGTATACTGTATATGGGTGTATATATATATACTGATATATGTGTGTATATGTATACTGTTTATGTGTGTATATATATGTATACTGTTTATGGGTGTATATATGTATACTGTATATGTGTATATATGTATACTGTATGTGTGTATATATACATGTATACTGTATATGTGTGTATATATGTATACTGTATATGTGTGTGTATATGTATACTGTATATGGGTGTATATATGTATACTGTATATGTGTGTGTGTATATATGTATACTGTATATGTGTGTATATATGTATACTGTATATGTGTATATATGTATACTGTATATGTGTGTATATATATATGTATACTGTATATGAGTGTGTATATAGGTGTATATATGTACACTGTATATGGGTGCATATATGTATACTGTATATGTGTGTATATATATGTATACTGTATGTGTGTGTGTATATATATGTATACTGTATATGTGTATATATATGTATACTGTTTATGGGTGTATATATGTATACTGTATATGTGTATATATATATATATATATATATATATGTATACTGTATATGTGTATATATGTATACTGTATGTGTGTATATATGTATACTGTATATGGGTGTGTATATATATGTATACTGTATATGGGTGTATATGTATACTGTATGTGTGTATATATGTATACTGTATGTGTGTATATATATGTATACTGTATATGTGTGTGTATATGTATACTGTATATGTGTGTGTGTATATATGTATACTGTATATGTGTGTATATATGTATACTGTATATGTGTATATATGTATACTGTATATGTGTGTATATATATATGTATACTGTATATGAGTGTGTATATAGGTGTATATATGTACACTGTATATGGGTGCATATATGTATACTGTATATGTGTGTATATATATGTATACTGTATGTGTGTGTGTATATATATGTATACTGTATATGTGTATATATATGTATACTGTTTATGGGTGTATATATGTATACTGTATATGTGTATATATATATATATATATATATATATGTATACTGTATATGTGTATATATGTATACTGTATGTGTGTATATATGTATACTGTATATGGGTGTGTATATATATGTATACTGTATATGGGTGTATATGTATACTGTATGTGTGTATATATGTATACTGTATGTGTGTATATATATGTATACTGTATATGGGTGTATATATGTATACTGTATATGTGTGTGTGTATATATGTATACTGTATATGTGTGTATATATGTATACTGTATATGTGTATATATGTATACTGTATATGTGTGTATATATATATGTATACTGTATATGAGTGTGTATATAGGTGTATATATGTACACTGTATATGGGTGCATATATGTATACTGTATATGTGTGTATATATATGTATACTGTATGTGTGTGTGTATATATATGTATACTGTATATGTGTATATATATGTATACTGTTTATGGGTGTATATATGTATACTGTATATGTGTATATATATATATATATATATATATATGTATACTGTATATGTGTATATATGTATACTGTATGTGTGTATATATGTATACTGTATATGGGTGTGTATATATATGTATACTGTATATGGGTGTATATGTATACTGTATGTGTGTATATATGTATACTGTATGTGTGTATATATATGTATACTGTATATGTGTGTGTATATATATGTATACTGTATATGGGTGTGTATATATATGTATACTGTATGTGTGTATATATATGTATACTGTATGTGTGTATATATATGTATACTGTATATGTGTGTGTATATATATGTATACTGTATTTGTGTATATATATGTATACTGTATATGGGTGTGTATATATATGTATACTGTATATGGGTGTATATGTATACTGTATGTGTGTATATATGTATACTGTATGTGTGTATATATATGTATACTGTATATGTGTGTGTATATATATGTATACTGTATGTGTGTATATATGTATACTGTATATGGGTGTGTATATATATGTATACTGTATGTGTGTATATATATGTATACTGTATATGTGTGTGTGTATATATATGTATACTGTATTTGTGTATATATATGTATACTGTATATGTGTGTGTATATATGTATACTGTATATGTGTGTGTATATGTACACTGTATATGTGTGTGTATATGTATACTGTATATGTGTGTATATATATGTATACTGTTTATGGGTGTATATATGTATACTGTATATGTGTATATATGTATACTGTATATGTGTCTATATATGTATACTGTATGTGTGTATATATACGTATACTGTATATGTGTGTGTATATATATGTATACATGTATACTGTATATGTGTGTATATGTATACTGTATATGTGTGTATATATGTATACTGTATATGTGTGTGTATATGTATACTGTATATGTGTGTATATATGTATACTGTATATGTGTGTATATATATGTATACTGTATGTGTGTATATATATGTATACTGTATATGTGTGTATATATATGTATACTGTATATGTGTGTATATATGTATACTGTATATGTGTGTGTATATGTATACTGTATATGTGTGTGTATATGTGTACTGTATATGTGTATATATATGTATACTGTATATGTGTGTATATATGTATACTGTATATGTGTGTGTATATGTATACTGTATATGTGTGTATATATATGTATACTGTATATGTGTGTATATATGTATACTGTATATGTGTATGTATAATGTATATGGGTGTATATATATGTATACTGTATAAGTGTGTATTTTCATGACTATGAATTAACACATGTGGAATTATATACTTAACAAAAAAGTGTGAAACAACTGAAAATATGTCTTATATTCTAGGTTCTTCAGAGTAGCCACCTTTTGCTTTGATGACTGCTTTGCACACTCTTGGCATTCTCTTGATGAGCTTCTAGAGGTAGTCACCGGAAATGGTCTTCACTTCACAGGTGTGCCCTGTCAGGTTTAATATGATAAAGTGCTTTATTCTTTGTCAGGTCCAGGGGTCCTGTAGAATGTGAATCCCTGAGGAACAGCGGATCCTTGGCTTGTGCCAAGACAGAAGAAAAGTTGCTGAACCCTTGGTACCCCAACGTGATCAATCTATTTGCCAATCAAGATGCCCTGCAGTTGATTAATGCGGACAAATTGGATTCCTTTTATAACTGCGTCTCGACACTTATGTCCAACCAGGTAAAGGCGGCTGCGAGATCCGTGATATATAAGGATTCATGTTCATTATTGTATCTCTGGATCAAACATAGAGTCAGAGTAATATTCCCATCTCATATATGTATGGCACTTCCACAGTCTGAGGACGCACATCCGGCTGAAGTATATTGCTGCGCAGGAACATGCCGGGTCCCTGAGCTGCAATGCATGCCGCCAGCCAAAGGCCGGTAGCTGATGTCGGCGTGCCAGTCACGAGTGACGCATGGAAGTGACGTCATGCGCTGCCCGTGCCGGCACACTGAAATCAGCTACAGAAGAAGGCGCCGCATGTCGTGGGAGCGGAGGAAGGTAAGAAGAATCATTTATTTTTGTTTATTTAATGTATTGGAAAAGAACGACAGAACATTATACCAGGAAAGGGCCAAGGATGGGGAGCATTATACAAGGAAGGGGCTCAGGGTGGGGAGAATTAGACAAGGAAGGGGCCCAGGATGGGGAGCATTATATAATGAAGGGGCCCAGGATGGGGAGCATTATACAAGGAAAGGGCCCAGGATGGGGGGAATTAGACAAGGAAGGGTTCTAGGATGGGGAGCATTATACAAGGAAGGTGCCCAGGATGGGGGGAATTAGACAAGGAAGGGTCCCAGGATGGGGAGCATTATACAAGGAAGTAGCTTAGGATGAGAAGCATTATACAAGGAAGGGTCCCAGGATGGGGAGAATTAGACAAGGAAGGGTCCCAAGATGGGGAGCATTATACAAGGAAGTAGCCTAGGATGAGGAGCATTACACAAGGAAGGGGCGCAAGATGGAGAGCATTATACAAGGAAAGGTCGCAGGATGGGGAGCATTACACAAGGAAGGGGAGTATGATGGGGAGCATTATACAAGGAAGGGGCGCAGGATGGGGAGCATTACACAAGGAAGGGGTGCAAGATGGGGAGCATTATACAAGGAAGTAGCCTAGGATGAGGTGCATTACACAAGGAAGGAACGCAGGATGGGAAGCATTACACAAGGAAGGGGCGCAAGATGGGGAGCATTATACAAGGAAGGGGCGCAAGATGGGGAGCATTATACAAGGAAGGGGCGCAAGATGGGGAGCATTACACAAGGAAGGGGCGCAGGATGGGGAGCACTATACAAGGAAGGGGCGCATGATGGGGAGCATTATACAAGGAAGGGGCGCATGATGGGGAGCATTTTACAAGGAAGAGGCCAAGGATGGGGAGCATTATACCAGGCAGGGGTTCAGAATGGGGGGCATTGTACAAGGAAGCGGCCCAGGATAGGGAGAATTATACCAGAATGGGGGTCATTATATCATGACATGGGCCAGGATGAAGGACATTACACCAGGAAGGGCACAAGGATGGAGGTCATTATACCAGAATGGGGCCTAGGATGGGGGACAGGATACCAGGATGGAAGACATTGTTATAGGATGAGGGACATTGTACCAGGATGGGGGACATTGTTATAGGATGTGGGACATTATACCAGGATGGGGGACATTGTTGCAGGAAGAGGCCAGGATGGGGGACATTATTACAGTAAGAGGCCCAGGACAAAGGACATTATACCAGGAAGGAGCCCAGGATTGGGACGTTATTGCTGAAAGGGGGCTCAGGATGGGGGGTATTATACACAGAAGGTGGATATTATAACAGGAAGAGGCCCAGGATAGGGGATATTATAACAGGAAGGGGTGCAGGATGGGGAACATTATACCAGGAAGGGGCCTAGAATGAGAGACATTATTATAGGATGGGGCTAGGGCTACGATGGGGGAGATTATTACAGGAAACATCCAAGGCAAGGGCGAACACGCGCATCATTATCGGATCTAGAATGCTACAAGGGCCCATAGGCATTATACAAGGAAGGTGCCCAGGATAGGGGGAATTAGACAAGGAAGGGTCCCAGGATGGGGAGCATTATACAAGGAAGTAGCCTAGGATGAGAAGCATTATACAAGGAAGGGTCCCAGGATGGGGAGAATTAGACAAGGAAGGGTCCCAAGATGGGGAGCATTATACAAGGAAGTAGCCTAGGATGAGGAGCATTATACAAGGAAGGGGCGCAGGATAGGGAGCATTACACAAGGAAGGGGAGCAAGATGGAGAGCATTATACAAGGAAGGGGCGCAGGATGGGGAGCATTACACAAGGAAGGGGCGCAGGATGGGGAGCATTATACAAGGAAGGGGCGCATGATGGGGAGCATTATACAAGAAAGGGGCGCAGGATGGGGAGCATTACACAAGGCAGGGGTGCCAGATGGGGAGCATTATACAAGGAAGTAGCCTAGGATGAGATGCATTACACAAGGAAGGCGCGCAGGATGGGGAGCATTACACAAGGAAGGGGCGCAAGATGGGGAGCATTATACAAGGAAGGGGCGCAAGATAGGGAGCATTACACAAGGAAGGGGCGCAGGATGGGGAGCACTATACAAGGAAGGGGCGCATGATGGGGAGCATTATACAAGGAAGGGGCGCATGATGGGGAGCATTTTACAAGGAAGGGGCCAAGGATGGGGAGCATTATACAAGGCAGGGGTTCAGGATGGGGGGCATTGTACAAGGAAGCAGCCCAGGATAGGGAGCATTATACCAGAATGGGGATCATTATACCATGACATGGGCCAGGATGAAGGACATTACACCAGGAAGGGCACAATGATGGAGGTCATTATACCAGAATGGGGCCTAGGATGGGGGACAGGATACCAGGATGGAAGACATTGTTATAGGATGTGGGATATTATACTTGGATAGGGGACATTGTTACAGGAAGGGGTTAGGATGGGGGACATTATTACAGTAAGAGGCCCTGGACCAAGGACATTATACCAGGAAGGAGCCCAGGATTGGGACGTTATTGCTGAAAGGGGCTCAGGATGGGGGGTATTATACACAGAAGGTGGATATTATAACAGGAAGAGGCCCAGGATAGGGGATATTATAACAGGAAGGGGCGCAGGAAGGGGAACATTATACCAGGAAGGGGCCTAGAATGAGAGACATTATTATAGGATGGGGCTAGAGCTACGATGGGGGAGATTATTACAGGAAACATCCAAGGCAAGGGCGAACACGCGCATCATTATCGGATCTAGAATGCTATAAGGGCCCATACATCTGACCAACATGCTGGTGGGGGCCCAGGTCCAAATTTTGCACATCTACAGGAACATGGCATAACAATATGTCATATGTTGGGAAGGGTTTAAGCTACAGCACATTACATAGCCTCTTGCAGCTATATCAATGGAAAAATGAAAAATGTATGGCTTTTTGAAGACGGAAAGGAAAAAATGCAAAACAAAAAATGATCCGGTCCTGAAGGGATTAAGGATTTCCCACCCACAGTAAATGTTGTCACTCAGCTTTCTTCTCTTATGGCCCAGTCCGTCTCCCTGTTTTCTGCACCACTCTCGTAGTCATATATTTTTTCTCCGTATAAACACTAATATATACTTGCTGATTTCCCCCCCCCACAGGTGAGAGACCTTCTGCAGAAAACTGTAGATACTTTTGTCCGTTTATTTGACCTGATAGACGGGCAATTTTTACCAATCTTCAAAATGCAACTTACATTTGATGACGAGAAAATGGATTTCTATCCAAGCTTCCAGGACGTAGAAGAAGTTGTACTATTTATATTAACTCGGATCTCCAAGACCCTTCAGGTATCAGGATTTTTTTTTCAATGCTGACAACTTACTTTTTATAGTAGGTACATGTGTGGCTCACATGTAAAAACTGCAGTAAAAAAAATTGGAAATTTGCTGCCACCATTTTGGAATATCACAGCAAAAAAAAAATATAGTACTGGCTGATTTACAATTGCTATTGGCCGTCACCTAGTATATGAGCGTCCGCAGCAGTATCCTCCGGTGGGCCCCCATGCAGGGATAGGACAACGAGTATATTGACTTTGTAATACACATTGCAAAAATATATGAGAATTATAAGTAGAAGAGTTGGGTAGCATAAACACTTTTACAGGCTCGGACTGGCCAACAGGAGAAATGGAGAATCCTCCGGTGGGCCCCCATGAAGGGATGGCTCTCCACTCCAGTCCCCTATTAAAGTGCACCTGTCAGCAGGAGTGTGCTCAGTAAACCACATACACTGTCAGGAGGGCGACATTACACAGAGTAAAATGATACCTTAGTTGATGAAATTCGTCCTGTGGTTCTTGTGTAATCTTTACTTTCAGTTTGGAAATAATGATACGCTTATGCTCCGGGGCGGCGTGTGGGGGCACTCTATCTGGTGCTCTGCTTACATATTCATGTGTATGCTCTTATGACAGCTCACTGATCGTCCACTGACCTGCCTCCTATTTTACCTAGCCCCGCACTACTATATGCATTATGTAAAAGAGGAGGCAGGTCAGTGAAGGCACAGTGAGCTGTCTTAAGAGCATACAGATGAATATGTAAGCAGAGCACCAGATAGAGCGCCCCCCACAGGCCGCCCCGGAGCACGAGCGTATCATTATCTCCAAACTGAAAGTAAATGTTACACAAGAACCACAGGACGGATTTAATCAACTAAGTTATCATTTTAATCAGTGTAGTGGCACCCACCTAACAATGTATGTGTTTTACTGAGCTCAATCCTGCTGACAGGTGCGCTTTAAATGTATAAGTGGTTAAATCTGAATTTTTGGGGTGACAGATGCCCTTTAAGCTCCCTTTAGTGGCCACTGAGGATACACAGCATGGCAGCTTTTATTTCATGTCTATGCTGAGGATATGGAGCTTTGTATGGAGTTTTTGATTTATTTATATCAAAATAGGTGGATGTTCAGGGGGTTTATATTAGAGACTTCTGCAGTATTCATGTCACTTTATAGAACGTTCTTCTTTGTCCAGAATATTCAGACGGTGCAGCCGTGGCTTTCTGGTAGTAACACGGTTCAGATCATCGAGGCCAAACTCCCTGATTACATCTTTGATTCTGCCGCGCTGAAGCTGAAGGAGGCCGTCAGCCACAATCTACACCAGCCATTCAGGCATTTCCAAACCTACGGTAAGCGGGACGTGAATCATTAAAAGGATGATACATACGGTAAGCTGGACGTGAATCATTAAAGGGATGGTACATATGGTAAGCTGGACGTGAATCATTAAAGGGATGGTACATACGGTAAGCTTGACGTGAGTCATTAAAGGGATGGTACATACTGTAAGCTGGACGTGAATCATTATAGGGATGGTACATACAGTAAGCAGGATGTGAGTCATTAAAGGGATGGTACATACGGTAAGCTGGACGTGAATCATTATAGGGATGATACATACAGTAAGCAGGACGTGAGTCTTTAAAGGGATGGTACATACGGTAAGCTGGCTGCGAATCATTAAAGGCATGGTACATACGGTAAGCTGGACATGAGTCATTACAGGGATGGTACATAGGGTAAGCTGGACGTGAGTCATTAAAGGGATGGTACATATGGTAAGCTGGCCGCGAATAATTAAAAGAATGGTACATACAGTAAGCTGGACGTGAATTGTAAGTATTAAAGCGATGGAACATATGGGAAGCTGGACGTGAATCTAGTATTAAAGGGATGGAACAATCACAATCAGAAATCTCCTGCCGGCGCTTGCAGCGTGATATTCCTGTGGACGCTTTGATCCTGATACCTTTCCAAAAGCCATTGAACTCAGTGTTAGGGGTTCCCAGAGGTGTGATCCTCATCTATCAGACATTATCATGCAGAAATACTATATATCATTGGTCTAACAAGCACTGCAAAGAGGATCTGTCTCTAGATTTCACCATATAAATGTAGATTATCAAATTGATTTCTTAGACCTGATGAAGCCAGAGAACTCGCTTTCAAAAATCCATGTCCGATCAGCTGTATAATCCTCTTTGAAAGTTTTCTCCGCCCGATATTAAGATGAGTCTAGATACAACTATAAATTCTGTGTTATATTATTTAATAGTTGAAAGCTTCAGCTGGCTGGTGGATGGTTCAGCCGCGGAGAAAGTAGAAACTGTGTGCAAAGCAGTCATCAAAGCAAAAGGTGGCTACTTTGAAGAACCTAGAATATAAGACATATTTTCAGTTGTTTCACACTTTTTTGTTAAGTATATAATTCCACATGTGGTAATTCATAGTTTTGATGCCTTCAATGTGAATGTACAATTTTCATAGTCATGAAAATACAGAAAAATCTTTAAATGAGAAGGTGTGTCCAAACTTTTGGTCTGTACTGTATGTGTGATCATAATGTGTTTTTTTTTTTTTTACATATTGGACCTTCTTGCATATTATCTCGAACCGTCATTAAATTGACTCATCCCTGCACAGCAACACTGGCTTTGATGTTTCTAGTAAAAATCGACTGCTTATGCGCCGTTCATCATATGCAAGTTATCTAGGACTAGTCCAGCGGGACGTCACTTCCCACAAACAAATCCGACCTCAGATGCTGTGATCACACCCAAATCATGGCATCTTAGTCTCACCTGGCGAGGTGGATCTTCTAAGCCTCGGGTCTGGGTGGGCACACGGACCCCGGGTGTTGGTGTGGCAAGCAGGAAGGCACATGAGCAGCAAGGAATTGGCACTCAGGAATCTTGGGAGCTGCAGGATGGATGTAGCGTAACCCAGTAGGAATGGAAGAAAGTTAACGCAGAAGGTGGAGCACACCAAACAAAAGTCTAAAAACTCAATCCTAAGACCCAGGTGTGTGTCCTAATGGTCCATAAATAGGATTTAGGAGATTATGTCACTGAGCTACACAGGACAACCTGTAAAACCTGACGTGGAGCACAGCACGGGGCAGCAGACCGAAGTGAAGGAAGCAGAGCTCGGATACCCAAGACAGGTGTATAATACTTAATTTCACATGCCCAATTTGCATATGACAGCCGGCACATAAAAAGTTTAGTCTTTTAAGGTAGAAACATTTTTGCCAGATATATACCGTGAATGTCAATGCAGGAATTTGGCATGCCTGAAGGACCTGACAGGTTCACTTTACGGGGACCCTCTTCGGTTCGTTTGAAGGGTCCCTTGACAATAAGCTGATCACAGCTGTAGTCGGGTGGACGCAGCAACGAGGACTAAGTTGCAGGAATCATTTTCTTACCATTCCCATTAGAATCAATACTGTCCTAAGTCCTACAGAGCGAGGGGTACAACGTGTCCGATAATAATTGAGGGTCAAATCAGAAATCTCAAGGGTAAACGAGACTGATTTATATTTGTATTCCAGTTTATAGAAGAATTTCACACCCTGGCCAGAGATATCATGGGACTGCCCACCCGCGCTTACTTCACCATGGTACACCTCGACTGCGATGACTTAAAGCAAGGCCTGGCTGACAAAGCAAAAAGTTTTGCAAATATATTACTAGATAGACTGGTGACAAATCACAGATTGGAGAATGAAGAGTGAGTAAAATCCTGGATTCAAGGAGGTTTCACAATAGAAAAAAATAATCTGTAATGGGCCTCTACCTGCCATGTGCCGTTCAGGGGCCCTTGGGGTCGAGGTCAAGTGTTACTTCTGCTATGATTTCATACAGTGAGTTATAGATGCTGATGCTACAGTAAAAGTTAAGAATCTCACATTACTTTACTTATGATACCATAAAATATCATCACATTCCAGTATATAATATACAGGTGCATCTCACTAAATTAGAATATCATCAAAAAGTTAATTTTTTTCATTTCTTCAGTACAAAAATTTAAATTCATATATTATATAGAGTCATTACAAACAGAGTGATATATTTCAAGTGTTTATTTCTGTTAATGTTGTTGATTATGGCTTACAGCCAATGGAAACACAAAAGTCATTATCTCAGTAAATTAAAATAATTAACAAATACACCTGCAAAGGCTTCCTAAGCTTTTAAAAAGGTCCCTTAGTCTGTTTCAGTAGGCTCCACAATCATTGGGAAGACTGCTGACTTGACAGATGTCCAGAAGGCAGTCATTGACACACTCCACAAGGTCCCAGAGTTCCAATTTTCATTTGGAAATCAAGATCCCAGAGTCTGGAGGAAGAGTGGAGAGGCCACAATCCAAGCTGCTTGAGGTCTTGTGTGAAGTTTCCACAATCAGTGATGGTTTGGGGAGCCATGTCATCTGCTGGTGTAGGTCCACTGTGTTTTATCAAGACCAAACTCAGCGCAGCCGTCTACCAGGACATTTTACAGCACTTCATGCTTCCCTCTGCTGACAAGCTTTTTGGAGATGGAAATGTCATTCTCCAGCAGGACTTGGCCCCTGTCCACACTGCCAAAAGTACCAATACCTGGTGTAAAAACAACAGTATCACTGTGCTTGATTGGCCAGTAAACTCGCCTGACCTTAACCCCATAGAGAATCTATTATAGAGAATCTATGGGGTATTGTCAAGAGGAAGATGAGAGACCCCAGACACAACAATGCAGACGAGCTGAAGGCTGCTATCAAAGCCACCTGGGCTTCCATAACACCTCAGCAGTGCCACAGGCTGATCGCCTCCATGCCACATTGCCGCATTGATGCAGTAATTGATGCAAAAGGAGCCCCGACCAAGTATTGAGTGCATTTACTGAACATACATTTCAATAGGACATTTCAGATTTTAAAAACATTTTTCAATCTGTTGTTATAAAGTATTCTAATTTACTGAGATAATGACTGTTGTGTTTTCATCGGCTGTAAGCCATAATCATCAACATTAACAGAAATAAACACTTGAAATAGATCACTCTGTTTGTAATGACTCTATATAATATAGGAGTTTCAATTTTTGTACTGAAAACTGAAATAAAGTAACTTTTTGATGATATTCTAATTTAGTGAGATGCACCTGTATGTAATAATCTTTGCTTCGCTTAGGATCTGCATGGAATTTGAGAAAATCAAGGAACAAGCGTTAAAGGCTCCTGAAACTACTGAAGATGTAATAGAGGAGATTGCGTTTGTGGAGCAGGCGAAGAATAAAAGCCTGGTAGAGCTAAAGTCCCGAATTGCTGTACGTACAGTACGTCCCTGGGTATAATTAGTGTAAAACATAATATATAGGATTATTCCGATATTTCTTGTGTCCTGGTTAATATGTATTTTTCCATATATAGGTCATGTCATACTAGCTATACTTACCAGTCCCCCTCCAGGTTTCACTGATGAGATCCCCAACATGATCATGTGATTGCTGCAGCCTATCAGTGACTACGGTGGTAACCTGCTACAGCCAGTGATTGGCTACAGAAATCACATGTCCACATAGAGCAGGAAGAACACAAACTGATGGAGGGAACTGGAGTTGTGGAGCATCAGTATAATTTTATAACCTAAGTTTTTGGAAAAAATATAATTGGTGCAACCCCTGTGATTGTAGATGCTAGATACATTAATACATAGTGAGTTTCATTTGTTTCATTTTAGGAGTGTCAGCGGAGGATGAGTTATCTTCTAGATGTTCATTTATTTGTACCTGAAGATATCATCCTGAACTCAACAGTGTTACTGTGGCCAAAAAATATCAACCCAGTGTTTGATGAAAATGGCCAGGTATGTGGGCTCATTTCTGAAAATGGGGTCTCGGGTGCCAGCCCCAATGAAGCAGCAGCCCCCTGCAGTGTCCAGGTAATTAAACGGGGCGCTCTGGGAGCGTTTTTTGATAACTGTTCCTTTCTAAAAGCTGATTGAAAACGGCAAGTGTAAAGGAGAGGGCGAGCTGCTGGGGAAAAGAGAGAAGCTTATGCTGGAACTGGAAAAACTTTTGCGTCGAATGGAAGAATTTGCAGAGTACTCTGAGCTGGATATGATGCAGCAGGTATGATAGTCACAGGCTGTGTTATAGTTTTCCCTCTTCTTATTTTCATTACTTTAAGACTCTTTTCATATTTGTACAGATCCTTTTTACCCAAAACGCATCATGGTTGTCGTGAACGATAATTTTTTTGTGCAATACAAAAGATCATTTCACCCGACGATCAAGTGTTTGGCCATTCGTCGGTGATTGGCAGCCTATTTATACTGCACAATTATCCTTAAACGAGCGTTCCTGGGAAGTAGTTATAAAATGCTCCCTAACTCCGGTTTGGAGTTGCATTAGGCTTTTTTTATGTTGTTTCTTTTGGGGGGGTTCTATCCCTTTTTAAAGGCAAGAATCAAGAATATTGAGACTACAGCCAATAGTGTAACCTGAAGCTTCAATGCAAAATCTCCATTAGGGCCCCCAACTATTGCAGGTCTTTAATAGTAGTGATCTTCTCATATGAGTCAAAGAGACCTTTTGAGCCCCCCTTAGCTCCAGATGCGACTGCAATCCCTGCACGCACTGTAGTTACGCCCTTGACTGCAGCATTATTTTTGCTATGCAAAAAAAAACTATGAAAAAAACATAAACCCGACTGACCACCATTATCAGCCAGAACAGTCTTTATAGAGGCAGTCCCTAGTGCTTAACCTGAAGTGCAGTCAAACAAAGGCAGGTCAGAGGCAGTCGTCACACCTGAGCACTGGCGTATGAAAGCGTCCACTAGGCCTGAAACGCGTTGCATCCAATAGGCCTGAAACGCATTGCGTCCAATAGGCCTGAAACACGTTGCGTCCAATAGGCCTGAAACGCATTGCGTCCAATAGGCCTGAAACGAGTTGTTCCAATAGGCCTGAAACGCGTTGCGTCCAATAGGCCTAAAAATCGTTGCGTCCAATAGGCCTGAAAATCGTTGCGTCCAATAGGCCTGAAATACATTGCGTCCAATAGGCCTGAAATGCATTGCGTCCAATAGTCCTGAAATACATTGCGTCCAATAGGCCTGAAATGCATTGCGTCCAATAGGCCTGAAATGCGTTGCGTCCAATAGGCCTGAAACGCATTGCGTCCAGTAGGCCTGAAACGCGTTGCGTCCAATAGGCCTGAAACGATTTGTGTCCAATAGACCTGAAAGGCCTGAAAGTTACACCTCTGACATCAGCTGTCTATAAAGTGGAGCATATAGGAGTCTGTATTCTGCAAACGAGAAGTAAAGTTCACCGGTGAGAAGTCAGTCTCATACTGTAACTTGTGAATGTCTAACTCATTTTCTTTAATGGAGGCAGTCCGGTTAACCCTTTACTTATCTGTGTTTATTGTGCCTGGTTTCAGTAAGTGACAGATGTGAGGACTGTACAGAAGCGAATAGCAGACGCAGAGGAGGCGGTGGCTTATATTAACAAAGAAGAAGCGCTGTATAAATGGGACCTTACAACATACCCTCAGCTGGATTCTTCAAAAGTCAACATCGAACCTTACCAGAAACTTTTTGCACTGATTTACAAATGGCAAAAAACTGAAAAAAAGTATGTGCACCCCATTGGGGAATTCTGAGTTAACTCTTGGCATGCCGTTATTTATTAACACCAGACGTGATCTGAAGTGGAGAGTAAATGGCGCATTTAAACAAGCTGATGATCATTCCCAATTATCAGCCCGTGTAAATGTGCCTGTAATCACCCGATGAACAAGCAAAACACTAATTCGTTGGGAACGAATCATTTATGGCAGCAAAAATCATCTTTATCTACAGCACTTCGCCCCTTGTAACCTTATAGGGACAAAGTATATCTAATAACCAATCGTTCTGTCCCCATCACTGTTCTTCGGTCCTGGAAATAACCAAGCGCCAAAAGTCTTGCATATATTACAAGGGGATTATGTGTTATTAAAGGGCTGTCCGGCCTTGGGGCACAAGTCTGCAGTCACTCCATGTGACTGCAGTCATGTGAATCCTCACAGCATGTGTACTGTGCGCGTAATAAGGATTCTCCAGCATCGGGAGCACAGGCGTGTGACAGCAAGTATGTGATTTGCATATATACGGTCACATCCCAACTAGACATATCCGGCCTTGCTCAATGCAAGCACATTGAGTGGAGCCAGACACGTCTAGTCGGAATGTGGTCTGAAGTATGCAAATCACATACTTGTGGTCACATAACAGCCCGTTCCCGGCACCGGAAAATCCTCGCAGTGCGTGCAATTTGAGAATTTAAAAGTCTGCAGTTACATAGACTGTAGACTTGTACCCCAAGGCCGGACAATCCCTTCTGCAAAATAGGAGATAAATGTATGATCGGTAGGGGTGCTCTAACCACAGGGTCCTCCAGTAATCCTGAGGACAGAGGTTCCAAAGTCTGCTGTGTGAATGGAGTGATCGTGCGCATGCATAGCCAGTGCTCCATTCATGTCTGTGGGAGCAGTCATGCGCATGCATAGCCATTACTCCCATAGATGCACACATGCTTCATTCACAAAGCTGTATCTAGGACCACCGCTTTCAAAACTGCTGGGGGCTGCAGCAGTCAGACTCCCAGTGATCAGACATTTATCAACAACCTTGTGGATAGGTGATTAAACATTATTTATGGGACAACCATAGCCATAGATGTAGAAGAGAAAAAAAGCAGAATAAACAGTAATAGATGAGCTAAAAACATGAAATTTATCAAAATATGTCTTGAAAAATCTCACGCTTCCAGGTGGATCGACAGCGCTTTCCTTGACCTGAACGGAGAAAGCATGGAAGCCGAGGTGGACGAATTCTTCCGAGAGGTCTACAAGATGATGAAACTGTTTCAGCAGAAGCAGAAGACGTTAGAAGAGGAGAAGAAAAAGGCGGCTCAACACCGGACACTGTCTGAAGATAAGGATTCGGTGGACGAGGAAAAGAAGGAAAGCCGCATAGTTCTCATGTGTTCTGCCATCACCGAGCAAATCAAGGCTTTTAAGGTAGATGCATCAAATAATGGATATATCAGTAATCTGGGCCAGGTTTGCTGGAGCGCGCTGTTACCTCCCAATCCCAGCCAACTTTAGCACAGTGGTTACTATCGAGACAGCAGCGGTGGTCGGTCTCCTAGGCAACGATCTGTAAACAAAAGAAAAGTCTTAATATCTCAAGAACGGCTGCAAATGTAAAGAAGCAGTAAATTGCAAAAGTGCAGGTTTTTACAATATCTATGAAGATGGGAATAACCCTTTAATTCATTTTCGTAGCCGTAATCCCGGGACACTGATTATGATTGACTCCTTTTCAGGAATATATCCCTCTGGTGAGCATCCTTTGCAACCCATGCCCCTCCTATATATCCATCCTGGCCTCCATGTGTCCAGCCTGCCCCCCTTCATATATCCATTCTGTCCCATATATCTATATATATCTATATCTATATCATATATATATAACAGTTTTGATTTATATATATCCATCCTAGCCCCCCCATATATGCATCCCACCCCACCCCATATATCTATCCAGGTCCCCACGTGTCCAGCCTGCCCCCCCTTCAGCCCCATGCATCCATCCAGGTCCCCACATGTCCAGCCTGCCCCCCCTTCAGTCCCATGCATCCATCCATGTCCCCACATGTCCAGCCTGCCCCCCCCTTCAGCTCCATGCGTCCATCCATGTCCCCACGTGTCCAGCCTGACCCCCCTTCAGCCCCATGCGTCCATCCATGTCCCCATGTGTCCATCCTGACCCCCCTTCAGCCCCATGCGTCCATCCATGCATCCTGGGTAGGTGTTTATGCCCCTGCATCCATCCATCCTGGGTAGGTGTAAATGCCCCTCCAGCCATCCATCCTGGGTAGATGTATATGCTTTTCCATTCATCCATCCATCCTGGGTAGGTGTATATGCCCCTCCATCCATCCATCCATCCAATCTATCTATCTTTCTATCCCTTCCTTTCTGAGATAAGCTGCAATAATGCATTTGTCCTTTGCTACACCTTTGCACATACGCCATATACCTAATCAGTGGCCTTGTTATCAGCTGCTACTCTTTTAATTCAACTGTCCCATCAGTTGGGTGTTGCTGAGTACCACGCATTTAAAAAAAATGTGGGGGCCGTTACGATTTCTTTAGTGAAATGCTGGCTCCCTCTGGTGGAGCACTGACTTCTTTAATTTTCTATCTATGGATGAAAAAAAGATAAAAAAAAGTTTGGTCTGAGATGTTGTTTTAAAGTGCTACCTATGTCTGTCAATCAGAGCATCCTATTGGTTTTCACCCAGGCAGATAGATTGCTTGCAATAGATGTAATGAGTGAATGGAACAATGGAATAATGAAAGAGAATGGGACAATGGAACAATGGAATAATGCAAGAATGGAAGAATGGAACATCATTGCACATGTCATAATGGGCTCCTAGCCTTTATCTGGCTGTGCTTCGGCAGTCAGCTACAGTCTGCAGGGAGCCTGTAGACTAGGAAGAAGGTCGACCGCTGCTTGTTTGTTCACTAATTAGTTATCCTCTCCCCATCCCCTTGTCTGCAGGTGCATGGGACATTGGGGGGGAGGGGAGAATGTTTGAAAATAGGCAGACTCATGCAGATTAAAAATGCATGCGTGGGCTGCAGCTGCAACAAGCAGTAAAGTTGTGGGTTTTAAGATGTCTATTGATGAACAACATGTCCTCCTAAGGGGAGTCTTTGTCCCTATCCCTACAATGGGTGCATTCTTGAAGCCAGGGTGCAGTCATAGGCCAATACCAATTCAGGTTATCGCTTCTCGGCCTTTTGGCTAACATCAAGTGTAGTATCTGTTCTCATTTAGTATATGTGCTTAGCTTTTACCAATATATTGCATTGCAATGTTATCTATCTATCTATCTATCTATCTATCTATCTTCCCGGCTGCTTGTTTTCCCTCTATCCACACCCTCCTCTTCTTTGATTGACAGCTCTGGCTTCATAGAACCAGAGAAGGAAGGAGACAGAGGTAAAACAAGCAGGTGGGAAGGTGTATATAAAGGATTGGCCCACGCCGTGATCCACGGAGCGCTTGTACTTGGTTTCAACAGTCATTCTGTGCTGACAGTCCCTTTAAAATCAGTGTTTCCCAAACTTCAGTCCTCACGGCCCCCCACAGGTCATGTCTTCAGGATTTCCATAGTATTGCACAGGTGAGAGAATTCCTGATTCCTTGATGATACTTTCATCACATGTGTGATACTGAGGAAATCCTGAAAACCTGACCTGTTGGGGACCATGAGGACTGGAGTTTGGGAAACACTGCTTTAAATGGAGCGGTGCTGCAGTTTTATTATTCAGCAATTAGCAGGATCCCCCAACAATTTCTTAAGCAATGAGAAAATGCAGTCCCTAATGATGTCCTCTGACAATAAGCGGATCACGGACAGCAGATGCATTGGGTTCTGCATTTCTTGGAGAATGGGATGGGGCAGCTTCTGTCTTCTCAGTGATACAATCAGGAAGGAGATGCAGCGTGAGACAATCCCTGTCTAGATCTTTGATCTGATCATCAATACAGAGGGCTGATTGGTGAAGACAGAGGGAAAGGCTAATAAAATTATTAAAAAAAACATAGTTTTTCGGCTGCCACTTCCTCTGGGGTCAGTATGCCAAGCCAACCTCATTGACTTCATAGCACTTGCCAGAGTGGGCAGACACGATTTTATTGCCTTTACACACGTCACCTCCACACAGGGCGATGCTGCTACGACACCTCTGTAGTGATCAAATGTGGAGTCAAACAGCAGGGCTTTAAGAGGGCTGCCCTTTTCAATCTTGGGACTAAAACACAAAAATAAGACATCCTGTTAAAGGGGATAAAGGTAAGTAACAGCGTTCAGTCCAGAGTGATGAATTCCAAAAGATAAAGTTTATTCCGCCATCACATAACGTTTCGACCTGTTATAGGTCTTTATCAAGTATATACAAAGACATACAGGGATACTGATGCCCTTTAAGGAAAATCAGTGGCCAGAACCCTTTAAATTCCCCTTAAATGGTCCAAAACTGAAACTGTGGGAACAATATAATCCACTTAGGGTTCAGCAAACTTACAGTCAAGGGTTTGATAAAATTATCTACACCCTTGTGTCTCCAGAAAGCATAGCGTACGTTCACGTGCTGAAAATGCCGACCAGTGCTGGAGTGAGCGGAGGTCCGCAGCTTGTGACACTCCTGCTGTAGTGAAACTACAGGTCCCAGCAGACTGACGGTCTCTCATCAAGTTATGCTGGAAGCCGCAGGTTCACAAATAGTGCTAGAGGATCCATGTCAGAAATATGAGGCTGCCACTAGGGTTTCTCCCACAAATATGTAATCGGACGTGGAGCAGATCCGCACGTGGATGAGCCATATTCTCTATCTGTGAACATACTACTCCTTCACTCAGATTCTAAGTGGTTCTGCAGCGCATCTGTGCAGAGCAAGCTGTCAATCAAAATCCGGGCCGGGTTTACAGCCGTCGCCCCTGGTATAGCGAGCGGTGCTGTGATCCAAGACTGTAGCCGCTCCGTGCACAACGATGAGTGAAGGCCGGCGGCTGCAGGGAGGAAAGAAGTTAATTTTCTCCCGGTACCTACACTATCAATAAGGCGGCAGGGCAGCATTGTAACAATATTTATCTGCAGATTAACCCTATACCTGCAGGTACATAGCATTTTCCAAGGTGACAGGTTCCCTTTAATAAAGAGAAGATGGATAGAGCCGCATTAGTCCGTACTCACGGTGGAAGCCTCCTGACAACTTCTTGAAGAACACTTTCCACATTTGTTCCAAGCTTCCCCGACATCTAATAGAAATAAACAGAGAAATGAATTTCTTAATACAGTTTAGAACTCGGCTACAACGAATCAGAAGAAATGAAACCTGTTTGAAGCTGACAAGCAATCAAGCCCCTCCGCAAGCCACACAGAACATGGCTACTTATGTCATCTGCAGGTGATTAAAGGAACCTGTCATGTTGAAATGGTATAAGATCTGTAGGGGGATGTTGTAGAGCAGAGAAGTTGATCAGACTGATAGACATATCTGTGGGAAGAGAGTCAGCAAAACTGGCATTTTATGCAGTGAAAAGTCCTGCCGTATGTACACTAGTCCAGTGGGCGGTCCTACTAAGTGATTGACAGTTCCCTGTATGACCATGCAGGCAAAGATAGCTGTCAATCACTAGTAGGACCGCCCACTGGACTCATCTGTACAAACAGCAGGATTCCACTGAATAAATTGATACAGGAAAAACATCTATCTTTGTACCGTATTAGCCAGTAGATAGAAGAGTATTTAGATTTGAGAGTCCTCAGTGGTTGATACCATCTTTTCCGTTAGCCATTAAAAGGTAACAAATTGCAGGCTTTCCAGACTACTCAGGTCTCAGGTCTGCCTGATGAAGAAGCCGGAGTAGTCTGGAAAGCTTGCAATTTGTTACCATCTTTTCAGTTAGCCATTAAAGGTATCAACCACTGAGGACTCTCAAATCTAATGAATAAATTACAATTTATACTGAATCTTCTCCCGCAAACCTATATATCGTTCTGCTCAGTTTCTCATGGATAAAACCTGTACATCTGAATGGGGCTTTAATGTTGTTATTACAATCATGTAACCGCAGATCACAAAATCTTTCATATGATCATTTTTTTAACACCTAAAACCCCAATGGATATTTATGTTTACTAAAGGATTCCTTTCCCATTCTTTTGGCAGCTCTTCTTTAGGTATGGACACAGACCGGCATCCGGCATAAAGACATCTGGAGACTTTTCCTTTTTCGGTGATATTGGATAATCTTCTTCATTTCTAACGCTTTAAATCTTTCAAATTCTTTCCGAAAAATGTATCATAAAGGGACTTTCTCAGGTCAGTTTTGCTTGTGGTTGTGTTACCATTATTTGTGCCAAATGTATCAAAGTGTTGCACGATGTTTGATAAATGTTTATGTAGCACTTCCATCTATCTTTATTTATTTTACTCACTTATATAGCGCCATTAATTTCACAGCACTTTACAGACATTATCATCACTGCCCCCATCGGGGCTCACAATCTACATTCCCTAGCAGTATGTCTTTGGAGTGTGGGAGAAAACCGGAGAACCCGGAGGAAACCCACGCAAACACGGGGAGAACATACAAACTTCTTGCAGATGTCGTCCTTGGTGGGATTAGAACCCAGGATCCCAGTGCTGCAAAACAACAATGCTAACCCCTGAGCCACCGTGTATCTTTATCCACTTTTAACGTCACCAGTCATTCTTAGACCTGTGTAGCTTACCAAGCCCAATTTCTAAAAGTTGCAAGAGTGCTGTAAAATAGGAAGCTGCATATTTTTACGCAAAAATGATGCATCACAAAAGGTTTTTTTTTTTTTTTTTTAACACCAAAAATTGATGTAAATTCCTCGCTACATTGCCCCTTTTCCAGCCACATTTTGTAGAAAAAAATAAAAGACAAGGTGCAGACAGCGGAGTTAAATTTGCCTACAGGAATGATTTTGATCTGGAGCGCATCGTACCCGGATACAGTCACTAGCGGGAACGTCAAACATCTTCTCAATTTGTTTCTCCACCCTTTCCGGATCTGCATTCTTCAAGTCTATCTAAAAGCAAAAGTATAAATACTAATTATTTATCAAAGCTGGACAACATCTAGAAACCATATAATAAAACTGGCTTAAAATATAGTGTGAACAAGAGTTTAGGGAGAGATGTACAACTGGCACTGGCCTATAAAAGGGATTGTGTAATCGTACAAAACTAGCAAAAATGTAAAGTGCCCGGAAAACAAGGAACGTGCAATTTACCTCTTAGTAAAAATCCTATGCTTTCTCAAGAACAGAGGAATTTTAATTTCATATATTTTTTTTAATCAAATCATTTTTATTGAAAAACTCCAACTACAAATATTCCATCTTTCAAATAACATACATGACATAGTAATTCCATAGCAAAAATATGAACAAAGTATCTGAACTTCAATTCCCATAACCCACCCTAAACCCAAATCCCAACACTCCAGAGAGAACCATTTTCAGAGCAGTTCTAGAATAACGGACTATAGCATTCGTAGAAGGGGAAGAAGATAAAAAAGTGACTAACAAAGGGGTAGCAGCGTTTTAATGTTATCATTTACTGCTTGATGCCTGAGCCGGGGAGTGCAGGCTTGAAAACTGTTGCAGGCTGCTGTAATCACAGGACACACGCAAACAGCATGGCATTTCCTATCAGCAGGGAGGAAGTAAAGGGCGACAGCAATGAAAGTCTCCTCCTACTCCGCTCCATATTGAAATGAATAGTGTGCATCCTACAAATGAGATGCATACAGCAAACAATTGATTTTCCATACATAGGTTTTGAGTTGACCACTGGATATACACATGTGTATCACTAATTACCAGAACTGGAAATCGAAAAAAAAGACGAGCAAGTTTGGGGTGAATCCTGCCTTCATTACTGCACAGCCGCTCAGAGGGATCGGTACTAGGAACAGCAGGAGTGCCGGCGATGTTCACAGATTTACCTGCTGCGGGACTGAAGGAGTCTGATCGTGCTCGGCTCGAAGCTTTTTACCTGGTTTACGATAGGAATAATTGAAAGCTGTGCTTCAAAGGCGAGGAATAAGTTTGCCACCGTCTGCGCTTGAATACCCTTAAGAGGGGAAAAAATATATATACATATATACAAATACTGAAACATCTAAATGCATTAGAACATCAAACCCGGTGAAGCGGTAAATGACTTGTCCTCCAGGGATACAGGCTACTGTCATTCAGTAATTATTGAATAGGAATTTTACATTTTATGTGATCACCACGCTAGAATGTAAATGGAGAAAAACACAACACAACTCCTCACCATATGAAGATATTTTGTGTTATAGAACAGGATTTCTGTGGCACAACAAGACTGATTTACTGTGTATGCACCATAGCCTTCATTTGATGTCACTTACTTAGCACCAACACCTTGCCCCAACTCTGCAATCCCCAATATCAGTCCATGACCTCAATGGGGTCACTATAAAATTCTAAAGAGGACTGGTCATGTCTCTATTAGAAAATAGACAAACTTAGGATAGAAACAATATGAACATATACCCTGCTATAAGTAAGTAAAAAGCAATAGGAAATATATATAATATAGGGTACTTAGTAAACATGTTGTTTGATTAAAAAAAAAGCCATCCCACCAGCACCAAGGTGTACCCAGTCAGTTATGTGAAGTATATAATAAAATACACTTTAGTACAATATTAGTATCTTGTCCCTTTAAATCTGCAGCTACTTCTGTCACCATGGTAACTGCATTCATACTCAGCCAATAGGATTGCTCGGTTTGAATTTGAAGAAAAAAAAAAGTTCTATATCGTCAGTTTGTTCCATCTCATCTGAGTGTGAAGACAGACACCTGCGATCAGCGAGATTATAGGTATAAGACGTGATATAATATAACGGACGGAGCCACATCCCATCACACGCACTCAGCGACCACAACTGACAGGAATCAGCACATTTATCAGAGGAGAAGTCATTATTCCCCAACACATGATAAGTGACAACTTCTAGATCTGCTGGGAACCCAACTAATCCCTGCTAGACCCTCCCCGGCCACCGCTCCATTCATTCTCTATGCAGGAGAAAGCTGAGTACAGCGCCCCCCATAGAGAATGAACGGACCGGCGGTTGAACATTTGCACTTCGCTCACTTCTATCTATAAGTGCTGTTCTGCTGATTGGGTCATAGCGGCCAAACCCACCGATCTAAGAGTCATCACCTATCCAGAGATCAGTGAGAACTTGTTCCAACTAGACATCCCCTTTAATGGAAGAGATCACATATCTAACAGCCAATCCTATTCATTCCCAATCTTCCCTGTGCCCAGTAATGCCCCTGGGTATATCGCCAATATGAGCCAATCACCAAACCCTCTGCTGACTGTTCCCCATGTTTTATAGAGCTTGGAGACGTTTCTACAAGAGAAGATCTCAGCGGCCACCATGGGGATGGGTTACTCTGCCAGCGATGGAGCAGGTAGTATCCTCCAGCCTGTGATATCTCACCTTCCTCCATATTCTGCTGTTACATGTGTTTCTTCAGCTTCACCCCTTCCCAACAGAACCAATTGATGGTTTTTTTCTGTTTTTTCCTCCGCTTTTTCCAAGGGCTATAACTTTTTCATGTCTGTCCACATAGTGTGAGGTCTTGTTATTTTGCAGGACGAGCGGTACTTATAAATCCCACCATTCATTTACCACATAGTACTAGAAAACGGGAAAAACATTCCAAGTGCTGTAAAAGTGCGAGGAAAAAAAAAGCCTGACCCTGTTTATCTGGGAACGGTTTTAACGGCGTACATAGTGTGGTGAAAATGACCTGGTAATAGGATCCTACTCCTCAGTGTGATTACAGCAAGACCAAACTTCTCCAAGAGTTTTGGCAAAAGAAAAAAACTTTATTTTTTCTGAGACCCGTAACATTTTTGTTTTTCGGGTTGATGGAGCTGTGTGGGGGCTTATTTTTTGAAGGGCGAGAGGACTTTATTGATAACATTTTGGGACACATATGACATGGTCATCGCTTCTTACAGGGTTTTCTGCAGTATTGTGCCGAACGAAAAAAATGCAATTTTGGCTTTTTGAATTTTTTTCTGTGTTCACTGATCGTTTGTTTTTTATATTTGGATAGATTGTATTTCTCTGAAAGAGACCATACCACAAATGTGTATATTTTTATTATATTTATTTTTAGTGGGAGGTGAGTTGAACGTGTGGGGTTTTAATATTTTACACTTTTTTTTTTTTTTTTAATTTTCACTGCATTTGTATACATTATCTGATTGCTTGTGCTATATACAGCGATACCACAGTAATGCTCCATATAGCAAAATCACAGTCTTCTTTACAGCCCAAATGAAGCTTTATGATGACAGGCACGGAGGCTTCAGCAGACCCCCGGATGTCATAGCGGTCCATCTGTGCCCTGTGATCGCGTCACAGGAGCGCCGGTGGGCGCATGGAACGATGCGTCCCAATGCCGGCGCGCTGTTAATGCTGCTGTTAGAGATTGACAGCAGCACTGAACAGGTTAACAGTGGTGGGCAGATCTTCGCTCCACTCGCAGCTCTTAGAGGCAGGTCCTGGTTGTTTGTCACAGCCATTATCTGCCATGTACGGGCGAGCTGACTCTGCTCCATACAGTCATGGCCAAAAGTTTTGAGAATGACACCAAAATTATATTTTCACATGATCTGCTGGCCTCTGGTTTTTATTAGTGTTTGTCTGATGTTTATATCACATACAGAAATATAATTGCAATCATATTATGAGTACCAATAGGTTATATTGACAATTAGAATGTGTTAATGCAGCAAGTCAATATTTGCAGTGTTGCCCCTTCTTCTTCAAGACCTCTGTAATTCTCCCTGGCATGCTCTCAATCAACTTTTGGACCAAATCCTGACTGATAGCAGTCCATTCTTGCATAATCAATGCTTGCATTTTGCCAGAATTTGTTGGTTTTTGTTTGTCCACCCGTCTCTTGATGATTAACCACAAGTTCTCAATGGGATTAAGATCTGGGGAGTTTCCAGGCCATGGACCCAAAATCTCTATGTTTTGTTCCATGAGCCATTTAGTTATCACCTTTGCTTTATGGCAAGGTGCTCCATCATGCTGGAAAAGGCATTGTTGGGCGCCAAACTGCTCTTGGACGGTTGGGAGAAGTTGCTCTTGGAGGACATTCTGGTACCATTCTTTATTCATGGCAGTGTTTTTAGGCAAGACTGTGAGTGAGCCGATTCCCTTGGCTGAGAAGCAACCCCACACATGAATGGTTTCAGGATGCTTTACAGTTGGCATGAGACAAGACTGGTGGTAGCGCTCACCTCTTCTTCTCCGAATAAGCTGTTTTCCAGATGTCCCAAACAATCGAAAAGGGGATTCATCAGAGAAAATGACTTTGCCCAAGTCCTCAGCAGTCCACTCCCTGTACCTTTTGCAGAATATCAGTCGGTCCCTGATGTTTTTTCTGGAGAGAAGTGGCTTCTTTGCTGCCCTCCTTGAAACCAGCCCTTGCTCAAAGAGTCTCCGCCTCACAGTGCCTGCAGAAGCACTCACACCAGCCTGCTGCCATTCCTGAGCAAGCTCGGCACTGCTGGTAGTCCGATCCCGCAGCTGAAACAGTTTTAAGATCTGGTCCTGGCGCTTGCTGGTCTTTCTTGGGCGCCCTGGAGCCTTTTTGACAACAATGGAAGCTCTCTCCTTGAAGTTCTTGATGATGCGATAGATTGTTGACTGAGGTGCAATCTTTGTAGCTGCAATACTCTTCCCTGTTAGGCCATTTTTGTGCAGTGCAATGGTGGCTGCACGTGTTTCTTTAGAGATAACCATGGTTAACTGAAGAGAAACAATGATACCAAGAGCCAGCCTCCTTTTAAAGTGTCCAGTGATGTCATTCTTACTTAATCATGACTGATTGATCGCCAGCCCTGTCCTCATCAACACCCACACCTGTGTTAATGGATCAATCACTAAAACGATGTTAGCTGCTCCTTTTAAGGCAGGACTGCAATGATGTTGAAATGTGTTTTGGGGGTTAAAGTTCATTTTCTGGGCAAATATTGACTTTGCAAGTACAGTAATTGCTGTTAAGCTGATCACTCTTTGACATTCAGGAGTATATGCAAATTGCCATTACAAAAAATGAAGCAGTAAACTTTGGAAAAATTACTATTTGTCTCATTCTCAATACTTTTGGCCATGACTGTACACCCGCTACTGACTTATACCAGACACGTACGGCAGATGTTGGTAAGGAGTTAAAGCGGTTGTCCTGCTTTGGGGCCATTTGTTTTTTTTACTTTAATGCAAGTATTTGGGGCTAAAATTGATTTCCGTTATTGAGTTTCATTAAAAATGTTGCCTTCTGTAGCATCTGTGCTGCACTGTCTATTCCTGGCTGCAAAATTAGCTAACTGAGAATCTATCAGTGAGCTCCTTCTGGCAGTCTTAAGGGAGAGTTTGTAGATCTTTCATCTGTTTTTTTTCCTGAGTGCCTTTTAACTGATCTATGCGCAAAGAAAACATGAAACTTGAATGTGCAGGGAAACAATAAGTCTGTAATAACCAGTGAAAAATGAAATCTAAATGTAAAAAATTACTTTTAGTAATAAATACATGGACATAAGAAAATACACACTGCTCAAAAAAAATAAAGGGAACACTTAAACAACAGAATATAACTCCAAGTAAATCAAACTTCTGTGAAATCAAACTGTCCACTTAGGAAACAACACTGATGGACAATCAATTTCACATGCTGTTGTGCAAATGGAATAGACAATAGATGGAAATTATTGGCAATTATCAAGACACCCTCAATAAAGGAGTGGTTCTGCAGGTGGGGACCACAGACCACATCTCAGTACCAGTGCTTTCTGGCTGATGTTTTGGTCACTTTTGAATGGTGGTTGTGCTTTCACACTCGTGGTAGCATGAGAAGGACTCTACAACCCACAGAAGTTGCTCAGGTAGTGCAGCTCATCCAGGATGGCACATCAATGCGAGCTGTGGCAAGGAGGTTTGCTGTGTCTGTCAGCGTAGTGTCCAGAGGCTGGAGGCGCTACCAGGAGACAGGCCAGTACACCAGGAGACGTGGAGGGGGCCGTAGGATGGCAACAACCCAGCAGCAGGACCGCTACCCCCGCCTTTGTGCAAGGAGGAACAGGAGGAGCACTGCCAGAGCCCTGCAAAATGACCTTCAGCAGGCCACAAATGAGCATATGTCTGCACAAATGGTTAGAAACCGACTCCATGAGGGTGGTATGAGGGCCCGACGTCCACACATGGAGGTTGTGCTCACAATCCAACACCGTGCAGGACGTTTGGCATTTGCCACAGAACACCAGGATTGGCAAAGTCGCCACTGGCTCCCTGTGCTCTTCACAGATGAAAGCAGGGTCACACTGAGCACATGTGACAGGCGTGACAGAGTCTGGAGACGCCGTGGAGAACGATCTGCTGCCTGCAACATCCTTCAGCATGACCGGTTTGGCAGTGGGTCACTAATAGTGTGGGGTGGCATTTCTTTGGAGGGCTGCAAAGCCCTCCATGTGCTCGCCAGAGGTAGCCTGACTGCCATTAAGTACCGAGATGAGATCCTCAGGCCCCTTGTGAGACCATATGCTGGAGCAGTTGGCACTGGGTTCATCCTAATGCAGAACAATGCCAGACCTCATGTGGCTGGAGTGTGTCAGCCTCATTTTGACTTGTTTTAAGTACATTACATCAAAGTTGGATCAGCCTGTAGTGTGTTTTTCCAATTTAATTTTGGGGGTGACTCCAAATCCAGGCCTCCATTGGTTAATAAATTTTATTTCCATTGATGATTTTGTATGAACATTTGCTAAAGAAGAACTGCGCCCAGCGGAGCCAAGCTGAAGGAAGAGAATGGACTTGATCTGACTTCAGACATTTTTTCAAGTTTCCCCCCAGGAGGGGGCCAGTTCACTTTTTAGCTGGGTTAAAATACACTGCTCAAAAAAATAAAGGGAACACTCAAATAACACATCCTAGATCTGAATGAATTAAATATTCTCATTGAATACTTTGTTCTGTACAAAGTTTAATGTGCTGACAACAAAATCACACAAAAGTCATCCATGGAAATCAAATTTATTAACCAATGGAGGCCTGGATTTGGAGTCACCCCCAAAATTAAAGTGAAAAAACACACTACAGGCTGATCCAACATTGATGTAATGTCCTTAAAACAAGTCAAAATGAGGCTCAGTATTGTGTGGCCTCCACGTGCCTGTATGACCTCCCTACACCACCTGGGCATGCTCCTGATGAGGTTGCGGATGGTGTCCTGTGGGATCTCCTCCCAGACCTGGACTAAAGCATCCGCCAACTCCTGGACAGTCTGTGGTGCAATGTGATGTTGGTGGATGGAGCGAGACATGATGTCCCAGATGTGCTCAATCGGACTCAGATCTGGGGAACAGGCGGGCCAGTCCATAGCTTCAAAGACTTCATCTTGCAGGAACTGCTGACACACTCCAGCCACATGAGGTCTGGCATTGTCCTGCATTAGGAGGAACCCAGGGCCCACTGCACCAGCATATTGTCTCACAAGGGGCCTGAGCATCTTATCTCGGTACCTAATGGCAGTCAGGCTACCTCTGGCAAGCACATGGAGGGCTGTGCGGCCCTTCAAAGAAATGCCACCCCACACCATTACTGACCCACTGCCAAACCGGTCGTGCTGAAGGATGTTGCAGGCAGCAGATCGCTCTCCACGGTGTCTCCAGACACTGTCACGTCTGTCACATGTGCTCAGTGTGAA
The DNA here is from genome assembly GCF_046119375.1 of Phyllobates terribilis. Lineage (NCBI taxonomy): Eukaryota > Metazoa > Chordata > Amphibia > Anura > Dendrobatidae > Phyllobates > Phyllobates terribilis. The sequence continues at coordinate 52,722 of NW_027364483.1, read as the reverse complement.
CCTGCTTTCCAGTGGCGAGTTTGCCAATTCTGGTGTTCTGTGGCAAATGCCAAGCATCCTGCACAGTGTTAGGCTGTGAGCACAACCCCCATCTGTGGACGTCGGGCCCTCATACCACCCTCATGGAGTCAGTTCTAACCGTTTGTGCAGACATGCACATTTGTGGCCTGCTGGAGGTCATTTTGCAGGGCTCTGGCAGTGCTCCTCCTGTTGCTTCTTGCACAAAAGCGGAGGTAGCGGTCCTGCTGCTGGGTTGTTGCCCTCCTAAGGCCCACTCCATCTCTCCTGGTGTACTGGCCTGTCTCCTGGTAGCGTCTCCAGCCTCTGGACACTACACTGACAGACACAGCAAACCTCCTTGCCACAGCTCTCACTGATGTGCCATCCTGGATGAACTGCACTACCTAAGCATCTTCTGTGGGTTGTAGAGTCCGTCTCATGCTACCATGAGTGTGAAAGCACAACCAACATTGAAAAGTGACCAAAACATCAGCCAGAAAGCACTGGTACTGAGATGTGGTCTGTGGTCCCCACCTGCAGAATTACTCCTTTACTGAGGGTGTCTTGATAATTGCCAATAATTTCCATCTATTGTCTATTCCATTTGCACATCAGCATGTGAAATTGATTGTTAATCAGTGTTGTTTCCTAAGTGGACAGTTTGATTTCAGAGAAGTTTGATTTACTTGGAGTTATATTCTGTTGTTTAAGTGTTCCCTTTATTTTTTTGAGCAGTGTATATAAAAAAATTACTGCAGCTTTAATGCTATTTATTACATCTCAGGTAATTTTGTGACTAACTATACAGCATCAAAAATACCAAAAAGCTTAAATCGCCAATGGAAGCCGATAGCACTAGTGAGAACATGGCATAAGCGTAATTTAAAGGAAGAGGAGGACATTATTCACTCCAGTTTCCTGCGGCCCCTCGGGAGTATAGGTTGCTGCACAGTAGTCTGCATTCTGTGTAAAACAGGAAAAAACACTTTCTTAGAGGGATGAGGGCAGCGCGGTGGTCAGTAGTAGCACTCTGTCAGTTGAGGATTGCTCCTAATATCTGGTTGTGTTTCCTGAGAAGAGGAGACCCCACCCAAGAGGAGACCCCACCCAAGAGGAGACCCACCCAAGAGGAGACCCACCCGAAGAGGAGACCCCACCGAAGAGGAGACCCACCGAAGAGGAGACCAAACCGAAGAGGAGACCCCACCGAAGAGGAGACCCCACCGAAGAGGAGACCCACCAAAGAGGAGACCCAAGAGGAGACCCACCGAAGAGGAGACCCAAGAGGAGACCCACCGAAGAGGAGACCCCACCGAAGAGGAGACCCCACTGAAGAGGAGACCAAACCGAAGAGGAGACCCCACCGAAGGAGACCCACCGAAGAGGAGACCCAAGAGGAGACCCCACCGAAGAGGAGACCCCACCGAAGAGGAGACCCCACTGAAGAGGAGACCAAACCGAAGAGGAGACCCCACCGAAGGAGACCCACCGAAGAGGAGACCCAAGAGGAGACCCCACCGAAGAGGAGACCCCACCGAAGAGGAGACCCACCGAAGAGGAGACCCACCGAAGAGGAGACCCAAGAGGAGACCCCACCCAAGAGGAGACCCCACCCAAGAGGAGACCCACCCAAGAGGAGACCCACCCAAGAGGAGACCCAAGAGGAGACCCACCCAAGAGGAGACCCCACCGAAGAGGAGACCCCACCGAAGAGGAAACCCCACCGAAGAGGAGACCCCACCGAAGAGGAGACCCCACCGAAGAGGAGACCCACCGAAGAGGAGACCCACCGAAGAGGAGACCCAAGAGGAGACCCCACCCAAGAGGAGACCCCACCCAAGAGGAGACCCACCCAAGAGGAGACCCCACCCAAGAGGAGACCCCACCGAAGAGGAGACCCCACCGAAGAGGAGACCCCACCGAAGAGGAGATCCACTGAAGAGGAGACCCCACCGAAGAGGAGACCCAAGAGGAGACCCCACCGAAGAGGAGACCCCACCGAAGAGGAGACCCACCGAAGAGGAGACCCCACCGAAGAGGAGACCCACCGAAGAGGAGACCCCACCGAAGAGGAGACCCACCGAAGAGGAGACCCAAGAGGAGACCCCACCGAAGAGGAAACCCCACCGAAGAAGAGACCCCACCGAAGAGGAGAACCACCGAAGAGGAGACCCCACCGAAGAGGAGACCCCACCGAAGAGGAGACCCAGGAGGAGACCCCACCGAAGAGGAGACCCCACCGAAGAGAAGACCCCACCGAAGAGGAGACCCACCGAAGAGGAGACCCCACCGAAGAGGAGACCCCACCGAAGAGGAGACCCAAGAGGAGACCCCACCGAAGAGGAGACCCACCGAAGAGGAGACCCCACCGAAGAGGAGACCCAAGAGGAGACCCCACCGAAGAGGAGACCCCACCGAAGAGGAGACCCCACCGAAGAGGAGACCCAAGAGGAGACCCCACCGAAGAGGAGACCCACCAAAGAGGAGACCCACCAAAGAGGAGACCCCACCGAAGAGGAGACCCCACCGAAGAGGAGACCCAAGAGGAGACCCCACCGAAGAGGAGACCCAAAAGGAGACCCCACCGAAGAGGAGACCCCACCGAAGAGGAGACCCACCGAAGAGGAGACCCACCGAAGAGGAGACCCACCGAAGAGGAGACCCCACCGAAGAGGAGACCCACCGAAGAGGAAGCCACACCGAAGAGGAGACCCAAGAGGAGACCCAACCGAAGAGGAGACCCAAAAGGAGACCCCACCGAAGAGGAGACCCCACCGAAGAGGAGACCCACCGAAGAGGAGACCCACCGAAGAGGAGACCCCACCGAAGAGGAGACCCACCGAAGAGGAAGCCCCACCGAAGAGGAGACCCAAGAGGAGACCCAACCGAAGAGGAGACCCCACCGAAGAGGAGACCCACCGAAGAGGAGACCCCACCAAAGAGGAGACCCAAGAGGAGACCCCACCGAAGAGGAGACCCCACCGAAGAGGAGACCCAAGAGGAGACCTCAACGAAGAGGAGACCCCACCAAAGAGGAGACCCAAGAGGAGACCCCACCGAAGAGGAGACCCCACCGAAGAGGAGACCCAAGAGGAGACCTCAACGAAGAGGAGACCCCACCGAAGAGGAGACCCCACCGAAGAGGAGACCCACCGAAGAGGAGACCCCACCGAAGAGGAGACCCAAGAGGAGACCCACCGAAGAGGAGACCCCACCGAAGAGGAGACCCCACCGAAGAGGAGACCCACCGAAGAGGAGACCCAAGAGGAGACCTCAACGAAGAGGAGACCCACCGAAGAGGAGACCCCACCGAAGAGGAGACCCCACCGAAGAGGAGACCCCACCGAAGAGGAGACCCACCGAAGAGGAGACCCCACCGAAGAGGAGACCCAAGAGGAGACCCACCGAAGGGGAGACCCCACCGAAGAGGAGACCCAAGAGGAGACCTCAACGAAGAGGAGACCCACCGAAGAGGAGACCCCACCGAAGAGGAGACCCCACCGAAGAGGAGACCCCACCGAAGAGGAGACCCACCGAAGAGGAGACCCCACCGAAGAGGAGACCCAAGAGGAGACCCACCGAAGGGGAGACCCCACCGAAGAGGAGACCCCACCGAAGTGGAGACCCAAGAGGAGGCCCACCAAAGAGGATACCCAAGAGGAGACCCACTGAAGAGGAGACCCAAGAGGAGACCCACCGAAGAGGAGACCCCACCGAAGAGGAGACCCACCGAAGAGGAAACCCAAGAGGAGACCCACCGAAGAGGAGACCCAAGAGGAGACCCACCAAAGAGGATACCCAAGAGGAGACCCACCGAAGAGGAGACCCAAGAGGAGACCCACCGAAGAGGAGACCCCACCGATGAGGAGATCCCACCAAAGAGGAGACCCAAGAGGAGACCCACCGAAGAGGAGACCCCACCGAAGAGGAGACCCCACCGAAGAGGAGACCCACCGAAGAGGAGACCCCACTGAAGAGGAGACCCCACCGAAGAGGAGACCCACCGAAGAGGAGACCCCACTGAAGAGGAGACCCACCGAAGAGGAGACCCAAGAGGAGACCCACCGAAGGGGAGACCCCACCGAAGAGGAGACCCCACCGAAGAGGAGACCCCACCGAAGAGGAGACCCACCGAAGAGGAGACCCCATCGAAGAGGAGACCCAAGAAGAGACCCACCGAAGAGGAGACCCCACCGAAGAGGAGACCCCACCGAAGAGGAGACCCCACCGAAGAGGAGACCCACCGAAGAGGAGACCCACAAAGGAGACCGAAGAGGAGGCCCACCGAAGAGGAGACCCACCGAAGAGGAGACCCACCGAAGAGGAGACCCACCGAAGAGGAGACCCAAGAGGAGACCTACCGAAGAGGAGACCCACCGAAGAGCAGACCCACCGAAGAGGAGACCCACCGAAGAGGAAACCCAAGAGGAGACCCACCGAAGAGGAGCCCCACCGAAGAGGAGCCCCACCGAAGAGGAGAACCACCGAAGAGGAGACCGAAGGGGAGACCCACCGAAGAGGAAACCTAAGAGGAGACCGAAGAGGACAGACCTGCACCTTAAGATCCCTAGGGGGAAAGGGATGGCCCAAGGCCAGAAAAGACATCAATCGATCCTACAACAAAAAGGAAGAAGCAGAACCAGAACAAAGTCCGCCATTACATCAACCGGTATTTGAGAGGAAAGAGGAACATCATGTGGACCATCCTGCTGGGACCTCTCTGCCGATAACATCATACGGCAATACCGGCTGGTAAGTATAAATCCAACAAAGTAATTATAGCAGGATAGTAGTAATATAGTGGCAGTATGTCAGTATTAGTGTAATTTGAGTAATAATACTAGTGATAATAGTAAGAAAGTAATAAAATAACAGTAGTAATAGTAGTAGGTAGAATAGCAGTGTGATCCAGGGTTCTAGGACTGATCGCCTTTTCTCGGGGTCAAGAAGGAATTTTTCCGCTGTGACACAAATTGGCTGAAGGTGTCCTGAGGTTTTTGCCTTCTTTTGGATCAACACTCTAGGTATAGGGTAGTATTAGTAGCAATAGGAAAGAAGAATAATACCGTAATAAGATAGCACAATGTTAATAATAACCATATCAAATAGTTAGATTTATACAAACAAATTAAAATAACTCCAGTAGTACAATAATTAGTGTAATATTTAACTTGTAATAACATTATTAGGTTTGATCCAGGGTCCTAGGACTGATCGCCTTTTCCCGGGGTCAAGAAGGAATTTTTCCCGTGACACAAATTGGCGTTAGGTGTTCTGGGGTTTTTGCCTTCTTCTGGATCAACAGCTTTAGGCATAGGGATTTTAGTAATACCATTATTAGAATCACAAGATTAATAAAAAAATTAGAATTTATTTTTTTTAATTAGTTTTATAACAGTTATAATTAATTGGATTAATGCAAAAATAATAAATAGTAAAAATGGTGGTAATAATAAAAAAAAATAGTCCCAGTTACTAAGTTAGTGTAGTGTTAGTGTAGGGACCCATCTGAAGAGGTCGCCTTGACGTTGGCAGATGGGCTCGCACAATTTGCTCAAAATGTGCGCTAAGAACCTCATATTTCTATGTACAGAAGATCTAGCAGTAATTCCATTCAGGAGATAGATATCTGTGTACACACACACTTTGTTATATACTTTTGTGCAGCACACAGGGCAGGTATACAGGTACAGGGCGAGAGGAGACCCACCGAAGAGGAGACCCACCGAAGAGGAGACCCCACCGAAGAGGAGACCCCACCGAAGAGGAGACCCCACCGAAGAGGAGACTCCACCGAAGAGGAGACCCACCGAAGAGGAGACCCCACCGAAGAGGAGACCCACCGAAGAGGAGACCCAAGAGGAGACCTACCGAAGAGGAGACCCTCCGAAGAGGAGACCCACCGAAGAGGAGACCCACCGAAGAGGAGAACCACCGAAGAGGAAACCGAAGAGGAGACCGAAGAGGACAGAACTGCACCTTAAGATCCCTAGGGGGAAAGGGATGGCCAAAGGCCAGAAAAGACAACAATCGATCCTACAACAAAAAGGAAGAAGCAGAACCAGAACAAAGTCCGCCATTACATCAACCGGTATTTGAGAGGAAAGAGGAACATCATGTGGACCATCCTGCTGGGACCTCTCTGCCGATAACATCATACAGCAATACCGGCTGGTAAGTATAAATCCACCAAAGTAATAATAGCAGGATAGTAGTAATATAGTGGCAGTATATCAGTATTAGTGTAATTTGAGTAATAATACTAGTGATAATAGTAAGAAAGTAATAAAATAACAGTAGTAATAGTAGTAGGTAGAATAGCAGTGTGATCCAAGGTTCTAGGACTGATCGCCTTTTCTCGGGGTCAAGAAGGAATTTTTCCGCTGTGACACAAATTGGCTGAAGGTGTCCTGAGGTTTTTGCCTTCTTTTGGATCAACACTCTAGGTATAGGGTAGTATTAGTAGCAATAGGAAAGAAGACTAATACCGTAATAAGATAGCAGGTTATTATTGAGCTCCTAGATTGGGCAGAGGAGCTCAGTCTTCAGCAGGAGCTGGCCGAGGAGAGCAGAGCAACTTGCATGGGGCTACTGCACAAGAAGTAACTAAAAAGGTGGAGATTAACCCGGAGACGTGGTGCCCAGACTGTGATCTGCTGTGCAGGCTGCATAGACGATGCCTCCTAGGACCCGAACTTCACCCCTAACAGGCACAGCAGAGCTCGGACGGCTGCAAGTGAACGGAGAGCGGCTGATTAGTAACTGCTGTGTCTCCTGCAGCTCAGATAAGAGCCGTACAGAGCGGGGGCTCAGTAATGATGAATACGGGAAGTGTCCGCCCCTCACATGTCCTATATGCGGCCTCCAGAGGTAAAGTCTCCCCTGTAACCAGCGCCTTCTCTCACCTTCTCTGCTGGCATGCTCCATTGCTTAAAGGGGATGTCTGAAGAAAACAAGTTATCACTTATCCACAGGCTCGGTAATCACTTACTGATTGTGGGGTCTGACCGCTGCGAACCATTGTCTGATCGGGAAGGAGTGGAAAGTCAGGGATCAACTGCAGCTCCATTCATTCTCTATGGGGCTCCAGAAAAGCCGAGCTCAGGGCTTGAATGCCACATAGGGAAGGAATGGAGCGGATCCTGGAGTAATAACATGTCCTCCTCTCCTCAGCTTTCTGTCTGTGTAAGTGGCTCAGCCCTTGTCTCCCTTTCTCACTGGCTTCTGTACTGGTCCCTGTAGACTTTCTCCTATGAGGAAGAGGAAACCCCTCTGCCCTCCTGCTCTCAGTCCTCTGCGGCTTTTCCCCATCGCTCAATGCAGCCATTATATGTAATAAGGATCATTCTTGTCCGGCTTTCATTCCGCCCAGCTGACAAGATAATAAACATGTGAGGTGGAAGGTTCACAATTATTAGATGTGTTGTGAAAAGTCTCCACAGCAAATTCAGAGAAAACTGCAGGGTGACCGCTTGTGAAACCAGCACAAAATCCAGCGGACAGCGCCTCCCTGCCCCCCGCCGGTCTCTGTATCCTGGCATTCAGCTATTCCATTTGGTGCTTATTCAGGGAGGAAAACAAAAATGTGATGTTCTTACACAGACGCCTGAAGACGCGACGTTCGCTGCTGTGACGCCCAGCTGAGCTTGGTATCACAGATCCTAGAAGTGTGCATTGATGGATTCCTCCACAAGACGCCCTCATAAGCATTCACACACCTCCACCTTCCACCTCAGACCACCAGAGGGAGCCCGCTAGGGATATATAAAGGGAAGGTGGAGCCAGGCAGCCCAGAAAGTGATTCAGCAGTTTCCTGCTCAGACACAGAAGGACTCAGTGCAGTCGAGCCAGAGCCTAGGAGTTCCTGCAGAAAGAGTTCAGTACAGTCTGTAGAGTGATTCCAGACTAGAACTCAGCTCAGGATAGAGAGCTAGGAGTGTGCCGACGCTCTGAGAGCGGCGAAGAAGAGCAGTGTCCCGGCTGCAGTGTGTGTTGCCTAGTGAGGGCCCGAGCGGGACCAAAGGTGAGTGGAGAGTGAGTACATAGGGGGCAGAGGAGCTTAATTAGCTCACCCCGAAGAATTTACCGGACACCAGGTCCGAAGCTTAGCGGGATCTCTACGACCCAGTAAGGCATAACCGGAATCCCTGGAGAACTACAGGTCCCAGGATCGCTAGAGTGCTGATATGTAACAGAGCCGGGAGACACATAGGCCCCGCAAGCTGAGGAGCGTGTACTCCAAGAAAAGGCCCTACCACAAGGTCAGCCAGCGCAAGACAGAGACAAAGTTAGGCCTAGCTCCAGGCAGGTCAGAAACTTACTACGCAGAGGCAAGAAACAGGAAGCCCTACACCCGCTCATGGGGGAGGATCCTGATATGCACCCTTCACCCTACAGTGCTCCGGGATGTGCCTGACTTTCCATCAGTAAAAGGTACTGAAGTGACTACCGTGTCCGTCCCCGTTCTTGCTCTGACCCGGCTGGGTCTCGCCTGTCCTGCATTCCCCTTGCATACGCTGCCCTGAGGCCTAGCTCCGCCTGTGGGGAGCTATACCATCGAGCAACCTTATCACCGGCCTCAGTGGACTGCTGCAGCGCTGGTGATTATCATCAGAAACCACAGGTGGCGTCACGAACGTTCATAAAATTAACAAACAACCACCCTTTTAAAGAGTGACCCCAGGGTACGGGCCTGGGAGCCGACCACCGCGACATCCCCAAGGCCAGGCAAAGGCCAGGGTACCGAGTCATCCCCATCCCCTGGGCTGGTCACTGCTTTTCATCATCCATGTTGGGCTGTTGTACGACGTGTGGACTACTCTGCTTGTTGGATTCTTGCATTACCACAAACACTGCCTTTATTTTGTGATTTCTGTGCCGCTTCCCATTTCTATTGGCAGCGTGATATACCAGCACATGAGGGCTGCCACAATCATGTGTCAATAGGTTATTGATGGAGGCCGTGATACAGAGACTGTCCTGGACCAGGGAGGAGTTGGTACAGAAGCACCTAGAGAGGAGGGTACAGGGGCTTCATTTCAATTTTAAAACTTAGCTGGATTGTGTTTAGCTACAAGAATGGAAAGAAAAATAGAAAAAAAAAAATGAAGAGTTTATTATTTGGCAAAATCGTCCATCAGAGGTTTGGCCACTACCAAAAAGTTTTTGATGAACTTACAGTAGCAGCTGGCAAAACCCAAAAAAATTTGTAATGCCTTTAAGTCCTGAATATTATACCAATCCAGTACCGTCCGGACTTTTGCCAGATCCATGCAAAAACAGTGAATGATAAGAAATAACCCAAAAAAGGGACCTCCTGATGGAGAACATAAATTATTTGTCAAACCAGAGAAATGTATTATCTTTGAGTATCTGTAAGACCTGCCTGACATGTACCTGATGTGATACGAGGTGAAAAAATTAGACTGTGGGGACCCCCAACGAAACCCCGACGCTCAGCCCCCCTACCGCCACCCCTTCCTTAACAATACAATAATGTAACTCTTACAACTGGATGGGTGAGGATCAGTCACAGCTAGTGTTGAGCGATACCTTCCGATATCGGGAAATATCGGATCGGATTGGATCGGACCGATACCGAAAAAGTATCGGATATCGCCGATTCCGATACCGGAAACCAATGCAAGTCAATGGGACAGAAATATCGGAATGAAAATAAACCCTTTCTTTCCTTGTAGGTTAATTCTACATGGAGGAAAACAACTAAGAATAATGTAGAATGTATTGGGGGAGGTGGGGGAGACAATAAAGGCATAGAGGTTTAGCCCAATCAAATGGAATAGCAGGAATTAATATTTTTTTTTAAGACGTTCTGAGTTACGGAAATATTGACTATGTTAAGTATTTTTATATTTTGTCAGATATTTATGTTTCACTACTTCCATGCTCTTCACCTTCTTTTTTACTTCTCCCACACTTTCTCCTTCATCATCCTCAGCATCTTTTTCATCCACTTCTTCTTCACCTTCTTCATTTTCTTCTTCTTCACCTTCTTCGTATTATTCTTTTTTTTTACATTCTTCATATTCTACTTCTTCATCTTCTTCATCTTCTTCTTCTTCATCATATTCTTATTTGTGGCAGGCATTCCTGTAGTTGTTATCTATAAAAGGTTGGACATTACACCCTTCGTTCTGCCCGTCACAAAAGATTTACAACAGGATTTGTCCGCGTTCAGTTTGGCCTGCAGCAGCAGGTCTTTTCCAGGGGCACCACGAGGAGGAACGGACTCACCCCCATACACTGCTTAGTCATCTTCTGCTTATAATTTAGATATTATCTTTTGCTCTGATTTTTAGTCTTATGCTTAATGTTCTTCCGCTTTTTGTTCTGCAGCTTCTTGTATTTCTGCTTCTTGGTTTTCTGTCTCTTGTTCTTCTGTATCTTGGTGCTTGTCTTCTCTTCTTTGTCCTCTTGGTCAACTTCTTCAGGGTCATCTTCTTGGTCTTCTTCGGGGTGGTCTTCAGGGTTGTCGTCTTCGGGGGTCCTAGTCTTCGGGGTCCTCGTCTTCTTCGGGTTGGTCTTCTGGGTCCTCGTCTTCGGGGTCCTCGTCTTCTTCGGGGTGGTCTTCAGGGTCCTCGTCTTCTTCGGGGTGGTCTTCAGGGTCCTCGTCTTCAGGGTCGTCGTCTTCGGGGTCCTCGTCTTCTTAGGGTTGGTCTTCAGGGTCCTCGTCTTCAGGGTCCTCGTCAGGGAGATCTAGAGTGATTACCAAGAACCATTTCAAAAAGCTTGAACTTGGAAATGTAGCAGAAGGTACAAGAAAGCTGAGGAACTACCGAGGACCAGCTGACGGTACTGGAACCCGGATGGGTAGCAGAAGGTACAAGAGCCAATGGAACTACCGAAGACCAGCTGACGGTACTGGAACTCGGTTACTAAACAGGAGGTACCTGTGCCAGAAAGCACTACCAAGGACCAGCAGACGTTGGTGGAACTTGGATACCGAGAAGGAGGCACCTAATCCAAAGGCACTGCCGAGAACCAGCTGACGGTACTGGAACCCGGATGGGTAGCAGAAGGTACCCATGTAAAAAAAAGTTCAAGGCCGCGAGCCGGCCGCAGTTACCAAAACCCACAGTCCTACAGGGGGTGCTTGTCCTATTGGCACTATGGAACCAGCCTTCATTGCCAGATCCCGCAGCCCACATAGGAGTCACCTAAACTGCAGGCACCATAGAGTCGGCTAACCCGACCGCAACACGACAGGACAACGCATTGGAGGCAAAATGACGTTGACACTACCCGGAAACAGCTGGCGTGCTGGAACCAGGCTGGGCAGGAGGGAGTACCCGTGCCAAAGTCACTGCCGAGAACCAGCTGACGGTACTGGAACCCGGATGGGTAGTAGAAGGTACAAGAGCAAATGGAACTACCGAGGACCAGCTGACGGTACTGGAACCCGGATGGGTAGCAGAAGGTACAAGAGCCAATGGAACTGCCGAAGACCAGCTGACGGTACTGGAACTCGGTTACTAAGCAGGAGGTACCTGTGCCAGAAAGCACTACCAAGGACCAGCAGACGTTGGTGGAACTTGGATACCGAGAAGGAGGCACCTAATCCAAAGGCACTGCCGAGAACCAGCTGACGGTACTGGAACCCGGATGGGTAGCAGAAGGTACCCATGTAAAAAAAAGTTCAAGGCCGCAAGCCGGCCGCAGTTACCAAAACCCACAGTCCTACAGGGGGTGCTTGTCCTATTAGCACTATGGAACCAGCCTTCATTGCCAGATCCCGCAGCCCACATAGGAGTCACCTAAACTGCAGGCACCATAGAGTCGGCTAACCCGACCGCAACACGACAGGACAACGCATTGGAGGCAAAGTGACGTTGACACTACCCGGAAACAGCTGGCGTGCTGGAACCAGGCTGGGCAGGAGGGAGTACCCGTGCCAAAGTCACTGCCGAGAACCAGCTGACGGTACTGGAACCCGGATGGGTAGTAGAAGGTACAAGAGCAAATGGAACTACCGAGAACCAGCTGGCGGTGCTGGAACCCAGGGTAAATACTAAAAACAGAGTGGAGCCAGAGGTGTAATTGGAGCAAGTTTTAAATCCGTAGTACAGTGGATGTGGACAAAGCAGGAGAATTTGCCGGACACACAGCTGGGGATCAGCTGACGTTACTGAACCCCAATAACACTGGAGCAAGCGTTGACTGTGCAGACGGCACTTCTGAGCAGCAACTAGCGGTATTGGAGCCCAGGGTAAATACTAAAAACAGAGGAGCCAGAGGTGTATTTGGAGGAGGTTTTAAATCCGTAGTACAGTGGATGTGGACAAAGCAGGAGAATTTGCCGGACACACAGCTGGGGATCAGCTGACGTTACTGAACCCCAATAACACTGGAGCAAGTGTTGACTGTGCAGACGGCACTTCTGAGCAGCAACTAGCGGTATTGGAGCCCAGGGTAAATACTAAAAACAGAGGAGCCAGAGGTGTATTTGGAGGAGGTTTTAAATCCGTAGTACAGTGGATGTGGACAAAGCAGGAGAATTTGCCGGACACACAGCTGGGGATCAGCTGACGTTACTGAACCCCAATAACACGGCAGCAAGTGTTGACTGTGCAGACGGCACTTCCGAGCGCCAACTGGTGGTGTTGGAGCTCAGGGATAATACTGAAAACAGAGGAGCCAGAGGTGTAATTGGAGCAACTTTAAAATCTGTAGTAGTGAGAATGTGGACAGAGCAGGAGAAATTGCCGTCCGCACAGCAGGGGAACAGCTGACGTTACTGAACCCCAATAACACGGCAGCAAGTGTTGACTGTGCAGACGGCACTTCCGAGCGCCAACTGGCGGTGTTGGAGCTCAGGGATAATACTGAAAACAGAGGAGCCAGAGGTGTAATTGGAGCAACTTTAAAATCTGTAGTAGTGAGAATTTGGACAGAGCAGGAGAAATTGCCGTCCGCACAGCAGGGGAACAGCTGACGTTACTGAACCCCAATAACACGGCAGCAAGTGCTGACTGTGCAGACGGCACTTCCGAGCGCCAACTGGCGGTGTTGGAGCTCAGGGATAATACTGAAAACAGAGGAGCCAGAGGTGTAATTGGAGCAACTTTAAAATCTGTAGTAGTGAGAATGTGGACAGAGCAGGAGAAATTGCCGTCCGCACAGCAGGGGAACAGCTGACGTTACTGAACCCCAATAACACGGCAGCAAGTGTTGACTGTGCAGACGGCACTTCCGAGCGCCAACTGGCGGTGTTGGAGCTCAGGGATAATACTGAAAACAGAGGAGTCAGAGGTGTAATTGGAGCAACTTTAAAATCTGTAGTAGTGAGAATGTGGACAGAGCAGGAGAAATTGCCGTCCGCACAGCAGGGGAACAGCTGACGTTACTGAACCCCAATAACACGGCAGCAAGTGTTGACTGTGCAGACGGCACTTCCAAGCGCCAACTGGCGGTGTTGGAGCTCAGGGATTACAGTTCAGGTGGTAGAAACATGAACACAACAGGAGACCTGGATACTGTTGCCAACCAATTATTTATTCTGGAAGAGGACTGGCAAATTCATGAGAGATCCAGGCCTTGTTCATTTTGAGAAAAGTAAGCCAGTCAACGTTATCGGAGGATAGTCGCATGCGACGGTCTGTTAGTACACCACCTGCGGCACTAAAGACGCGTTCCGATAATACACTAGCAGCAGGGCAAGCTAGCACCTCCAATGCATACTGACTAAGCTCTGGCCATGTATCCAGCTTACAGACCCAAAACTTGAAGGGAGAAGAGCCGTCTGGGAGTATACTAAGAGGGCAAGACATGTAGTCTGTCACCATCTGACGGAAACGTTGCCTCCTGCTGACTGGAGCCGTCTGTGATGGTGTAGACATTTGTGGCGGCGGGGACACAAAACTTTGCCACATTTCGGCCATACTGGTCTTGCCTTGTGCTGAGGCGCTGCTTCTGCTCCCTCTTTGTGCAGAGCTTCCTCCACTGCCTCGACGCACTGAGCTGCTTTGTAAAGCACTAGCAGCACTGCTCTCGGTTGGAATGGAGAACATGATGGAATGCACCAGTGCGTCTTGGTACTCCCGCATTTTACGCTCCCGGTTCAACGGTGTTATGAGGCTTTGTAAGTTGTCCCGGTAGCGAGGATCTAGGAGGGTGGACACCCAATAATCAGCCGTGTTGAGAATGTGGGCGATGCGGCGGTCGTTTCTCAGGCACTGCAGCATGAAATCAACCATGTGCTGCAGACTGGCAACTGGCCAAGAAACGCTGTCCCCTGCTTGAGGCGTGATCTCTGCCTGCTCTGCATCACCCCACCCTCGCTCTAGATCAGGGGTCTCAAACACGCGGCCCGCGGGCCGCATGCGGCCCCTGAGGCTGCTTTATGCGGCCCGCAGGCACAGACCCCTTGATGATCCCGACCAGGTCCAGGAGGAGCCGCCGACAGCAGCGCTGCATTGCCGCACAGAGACTGTCTCCCAGCACTGCATTTCCAATGCCAGCCGCCGGCCAATCAGAGGCCAGCAGCTGATATCTGCGTGTCGGCGCAGCGAGTATGACGTCATTGCCATATGCAGATGTCAGCTGCTGGCCTCTGATTGGCCGACGGCTGACATTGAAAATTCTGTGCTGGGAGACAGTCTCTGTGCGGCAATGCAGCGCTGCTGTCGGCGGCTCCTCCTGGACCAGGTCGGGATCGTCAAGGGGTCGGACTCTGTGGTGCCTGCGGGCCACATCTGCAGGAAGGCCGCCGAGGGAACGGAGGACAGGTGAGAATCATCTTTTTTTTTTTTTTATGTGTGTGTGTGAAGAACAGCACAGGGGGCACATAGCCACAAGAGGGGACCTGGATGGGGCACATAGCCACAGGATGGGGACCTGGATGGGGCACATAGCCACAAGAGGGGACCTGGATGGGGCACATAGCCACAGGATGGGGACCTGGATGGGGCACATAGCCACAAGAGGGGACCTGGATGGGGCACATAGCCACAAGATGGGGACCTGGATGGGGCACATAGCCACAAGATGGGGACCTGGATGGGGCACATAGCCACAGGATGGGGACCTGGATGGGGCACATTAGTACAAGATGGGGACTTGGATGGAGAACATTACTACAAGATGTTTGCCATTATTACTATATGATGCTAATTGTAAGACAATATTACTGAATGTGGCCAATTGGGGGAAACAAAATTGTAAAAATCAAAAAAATAAAAATAAAGCATGAAAAAATATTGTGCACTAAAAATGCTGTTTTATATGTAAACTAAAGTAAACACAAAAAAGTGCACGTTTATTATCGCCACATCCATAACGACCCAAGCCATAAAAAAATAAACACGGAAAAAATGTTCAAAAGGTGTATACAAAAAAAAATGGTATCACTAAAAATGTCACATTGAACAAAGAATGCGGCCCCCCAAATTCAAATTTTTTCCATGTGCGGCCCATATACCCAGCCGAGTTTGAGACCCCTGCTCTAGATACTGACTACTAGAGCATTGTGTACCTCCCTCCTCTGGACAGATGTCTTCCTCATCCATTGACTCCTCCTCATCCTCCTCACAAAGTGTCCCCTGCCTAGGCCTTTGTGAGGAACCACGTTGCGCAGACTGTAGAGAAGCAGATGGCATTTGTGACTCCTCATCCTCCACCTCTTCCAAAACCTCGTCCCTTAGTGCTTGCAGTGTTTTTTCAAGCAGGCAGATAAGGGGGATAGTCATGCTGACTAGTGCATCATCTGCACTCGCCATCCGCGTGGAATAATCGAAGGCACGCAAAACGTGGCAAATGTCCTTCATAGAGGCCCACTCAGTGGTGGTGAAGTGTGAATGGCGCGCACTGCGACTTGTTTGCGCCTGCTGCAGCTGGTACTCCATTACTGCTGCCTGCTGCTCACACAACCTCTCCAACATATGTAACGTTGAATTCCACCTGGTGGGTAGGTCACATATGATGCGATGTTCCGGAAGACGTAATCGGCGCTGCAGAGCTGCAATGCGTGATCTTGCATTGCTGGAACGCCGCAAGTGAGCGCACTCTATGCGGACCTTGTGAAGCAGTGCATCAAGATCCGGATAGTCCCTCAAAAAACTCTGCACGACCAAGTTGAGCACATGTGCCAGACATGGGATGTGAGTGAGGTTGCCTAGGCCCAGAGCTGCCACCAGATTTCGGCCATTGTCACACACTACCATGCCTGGCTGGAGATTCGCTGGCACAAACCACACGTCGCTCTGCTGCTTGATGGCATTCCAGAGCTCCTGCGCTGTGTGGCTTCGATTTCCCAAAGAAATTAATTTTAATACGGCCTGTTGACGTTTGGCCACGGCTGTGCTCATATTGGTCACCATAACAGGTAACCGTTCACGGGTCGATGTGGAGGTAGACCGTGACGGCTCCTGCAGCACTGATTCAGAGGAACTGGAGTATGAGGAGGAGTCAATGTGTACAGACTGGATTCCTGCAATCCTTGGAGTTGGCAGAACACGTACAGCGCCACTCTCAAGATCTGTACCCGGCTCCACAACATTTACCCAATGGGCAGTGAGGGAAAGGTATCGTTCCTGTCCATGCTTACTGGTCCACGCATCGGTGGTCAGGTGGACCTTGCTACTGACGGCGTTTTGTAGCGCATGTTTAATTTTTCCCTCCACATGATGTTGCAGGGCAGGGACGGCTTGCCTGCTGAAATAAAATCGGCTGGGCACGTTGTATTGTGGGACTGCCAATGCCATAAAGTTACGGAATGTGTCAGTCTCCACTAGCCTGAATGATAGCATTTCAAGGGCCAGTAGTTTAGCAATGCCAGCATTCAGAGCCTGTGCTCGGGGGTGGTTTGCCGAGTATGGGCGCCTTTTCTCCCATGCCTGTGCTAACGATGGCTGTAGACTGGCCTGGGAGTGTGAGGATGACTGGGAAAGTGGTGCTGTGGGTGGAATTACACTGTGTCTATGTACAACAGTGCCAGAGATTCTTCCATGGCGATCCTGTGAGGAAGCCGAACCAGCTGTGTGTGAGCTGGAGGAAGAGGCTACAACACGAGCTGAAGAGGTGGTAGGTGGCGCTGTAGGTTGGCCTAGGTCTTCAGTGTGTTTTTGTAACTCCACCACGTCCTTGGTCCGCACATGTTTCCACATATTTGTGGTATTGAGGTTGCTGACACTTTTCCCTCTTTTCACCTTCTGATTACACAGCTTGCATTTGACAAAGCAAATGTCATCTGCAACTGTGTCAAAAAAGGACCAGGCACTGCAAGTCTTGGGAGCGCCCGCTTTGGATTTTGGAAGAGCCAAGCTACTAATGGGTGCCGAAGTGGAGGCTACAGGCAACCAAGTCTGCCCCCTCCCTCTCCCTCCTTTTTGGGCTGTTCGGGGAATCTCTTCCTCAGAGCTGCTCCCACCACCTTCCTGTCCCTCACGCCATGATGGGTCAAGGACCTCATCGTCTACGCCACCCTCTTCAAACAACTGCTTCTCCTGGGTAGTCTCGACAGCACAGTACGCACCAGAAAGTGGCACCTGAGTCTCATCATCAGATGCGTACTGAGGTGTGCTGCTGACCATAGGCACTGGCCCACCCGCCTCTTCAGATTCAGAGAGACAAAACGGTTGCGCATCACTGCATACTACCTCTTCTTCAAATTCTCGAATTCTGCTTGGCTGGCCCCCTCTTTCCAAGCCAAGAGATTCAGAGAACAGAAGTAGAGATGGCTCCTGTCCAGGGCTCTCTGACTGCCTGGGCAATTTGGCAGGTGGTGAAGAGACAGATGGGTGCTCTTCAGTGCTCAGGACCTGAGAGGATCTGGAACTAATTGAAGTCGATGTGTTAGCTGCCATCCATCTGACAACAGCTTCAATTTGGTCCTCGCGCAGCAGTGGGGTACGGCTAGCACCTACAAAGCTGCGCATAAAGGACTGTTCCCTGGTAAAACTGGGGGATGCTGAGTCACTGGTGCCCGCAGCAGGCACAGAATCCCCACGTCCTCTCCCTGCAGGCACAGAATCCTCACGTCCTCTCCCTGCAGAAACTCCACGCCCACGCCCACGCCCACGACCACATGCCTTACTCCCTGCCTTCTTCATCTTGGTAGACTGATAAAGATAGGCAGAAAAGTACTAAGGGCTTAGTGTGCTTATTCCTGAACAGCTGCTAACAGGTATAAGAAACACTAATTTTATAAAGTGTGGACTAGACTTTAATATGAGCTAATGTGGCCTACACAACTGTAAAGAGGAGTGTTTGGTGAACTTTATTTAGGTTTTTTTTGTCACAAAAAGACACTGGATGTGCCCAAAGATGTAATAACGATAGTATCACAAACTTTTTGTAGCTATTACAATGTAGGAAGGTAACCTACAAGGCAATAGATGAGGCTGCAAAAAATAGGCTAATACTAATCTGGCTGGGGCTGCAGGGCCCAATGCTGCAGAAAGGCTCCTCTAACTACTCCTATATAGTGTGTTTGGAACCAATTTAGATGAATACGGATGGAACCACCACACTAATAGGAGAAATCAGGAAAAATTATGAATTGGCAAAAAAGGACAATGTATGAGGCAGTGACACACACTGAGTGCACTACAACCAGACGTGGTTGAAGCACACACTACAGGGTGAGCTGCACTCACACACCAGACCTTGCAGACAGCGGTGAACAGTACAGATGCAGAGCACTGTGCACTAGCGCTGCAAGACCAAAAAAATTTCTCTATCTACTCCTATATAGTGTGTTTGGAACCAATTTAGCTGAATACGGATGGAACCACCACACTAATAGGAGATATCAGGAAAAATTATGAATTGGCAAAAAAGGACAATGTATGAGGCAGTGACACACACTGAGTGCACTACAACCAGACGTGGCTGAAGCACACACTACAGCGTGAGCTGCACTCACACACAGAGACCTTGCAGAAAGCGGTGAACAGCACAGAGAACTGTGCACTAGCACTGCAAGGCACAGCGATTTATAAAGTAGCTTGGGTAAAGCAGAATAGACCAAATAGGTAGCTAAAACTGTCCCTCAGAACAACACCGTCCTATCCCTAACTGAATTCACAGCAGAGTGAGCTCAAAATGGCGGCGGCGGCTTTTATAGTGCATCATGACATCATTTCAGCAGCCAATCACAGCCATGCCATTAGTTAAGATGCCTACATGCCTAACAGGATGTGCCCACACTTCTTAGGATCCTCATTGGCTGAATAAAATGAAAATGGCTCATTGCATTATGGGAACTTCCGATTCCGGTATACGATATTGCAAAAGTATCGGAATTAAGTATCGGAATTCCGATACCGCGAATATCGGCCAATACCCGATATTTCAGTATCGGAATGCTCAACACTAGTCACAGCTTTATTAACTCTTTAACTCATTCCATTAGAAAGGCATTTTATTTCCAAAAATAATTCCTCTTGTTGCAGCATGCCCTGTGTCTCCACACTGGCAAAGTTGGCCAACAAGAGTAACTTTCCAACATGTCCTATCTATTTCAGGCCACGGAGGATCCTGCATACTCGTATGCAGGACTCCGACTCCCACCCATCATCATTAACGCTTGCTCCACTCCGTCCTGGAGTCCTGACAGGAATATGTCCAGTCCAATATCCGTTAAATGAACACCGTCGGGCCATATGAGGCCAGCTTTATCTCCTTCCAGTTCTCGGTGTCTTATCACTACACCACCTCTTTCCTTTAAAAATCTTGCCATCCGAATATTTATTAGCCGCCTTGTCCGTTCGATGGCTGCACTGTCTCGCGCACCTCGCCATACCGCTCTCGGCACAATCTCTGACCATATTATAGTTCGTTTACTAAAAAATGCTCTGAAGCGCTCAGTGTATAGCTTCATTATTGCCATTAGTTCTGCGCTCTTGTAATGACCAAAGTCGTTTCCCCCAGCGTGTATAACTAAGATAACCGGACCTGTTGCTTCTCTCCCTATGTTGATTACCTCCATTAGTACCTGTGGCCAACGCAGGCCTCTAATACCTCTCCAGTTGAAATATGTGTCATGAAACCCCATATTCCTCCCGCCTGGGCGGACTGTCGCCCTTTTTTCTGCCCAGTATATGTACGAGTGGCCTATCACCCACACTGTTGGCTTATCGTCACCTGTAAAAGAAACAAACCACGTTAGGATAACAAGCCCGGTCTTATGTATCTCGCAAAACACGCGGATCGCCATCTGACTATCCTCTGCACTTCCGTTTCTGACAGTCCTGCTCTAGCTGCTTCCGTGGCCACTCCTATGCGGAATGAGTGTGTCCTGTAATCTTTGGGGTGGTTCCCTGCTGATGTTAGGCATTTATTAAATATAAATTGGAACTGGTATCTTGATAATGGCGTTCCATCAATGTGTGATAGGAAGAAATTACTTTGTGGCCTGATGGCTGTATGTGTTTTTACTATTGTTACCGGACACAGTGTACTGTTTGTGGGTTTTAGAAGCACCCAAGTGCCCTTGCCCGCTGGGTCTGTTTTGGATTTGCGTATGCGTAGACGCATTGCATTATTGGCTATGACTACGTCCTGGTGTAATAAGCCTCCACTGGTGGTGATTTTGGATCGAGGGACTAATTCGCTTATGCGTAGCGCCCCGAAAAAGGCGATCACAAATGCAGTAGACAGTAGTGTTGCTTCAAATTGTGAGTGGCATGTTAATGGTGTTAGGGATATGATTTTTGAGAGCAGATTTAGTGACACGGGATGTCTGCACTCCGGACTTGGCTGACCTCTTTTCCACCCTTTTAAGGCTTGACTGATGATGAATCTTTTTGTCACATCTCCCCAATTCAGTAGTTGGAAATGAAATGCTACTCCGGTCCGCCACTGCTGCGCTGACGCCCCTGATATGCCCCTCATCATTAGCTGGTGGAGAAATTCTATGGTTACATCTAGTCTGGCTTGTTCACATTGGTCAACCAGTCTGCCTGCTACTAGTCGTGTCCAGTCTTTCCATGCCTTACCGTATGCTTTCCACGTTGACGGGGCGACTGACGCTCTGATTAATGGCATCAGCTGTTCGCCACTAGATCCCATAGGGAGGGTGGGCAACTGGTGCCCGACGGGTGGGCGTTGGGGAGGAGCTCTCTGAAAACCTGCCAATTGAATTGCGATAAAGCATTAGCAGCAGCGTTAGATCCCCCCCTCCACATTGTGGCTAGCGCGGACCCATACATTGTGTTTTAGGCACAGGAATGCTAGCCGGCGTAGTAGGCCTAGCACTGGGAGAAACAATGATGCCATCTTATTAATGCAGTGCGCTAGGCTGGTGTTATTTGTTATGAAGCGTATATTTTTGTTCGCTAGGTACGTGCCCCATATTTCTTTGGCTACCACTATTGGGAAGAGTTCCAGGAGTGTCTGGTTTTTTGTTAACCCTTGTTCAGACCAATACGGAGGCCATAAGCCTGTGCACCACTGGTTATCTAGTATCGCTTCATATCCGCCCACTTCTGCTGCCCCGGTGAATAATGTTAGTTCAATGTTGGACTGTTCTGCTGACATAAATAACGTGTGACCATTGAATGATTGTAAGAAGGTTTTCCACACCTCTAAGTCCGCCCGAAGCTGCCTGCTGATTCTGATTCTATGACTCGGTTTTAATGCACGTTTTGTTGCAAAGGATAAACGATGAGAAAAAACCCTTCCGACTGGCATCACCTGGCTCGCGAACACGAGGAGGCCTAGTAACACTTGCATCTGTTGTAGTGTTACTTTCCGTACTGTGCAAAATCCCTCGAGGTGTAGTGTTTTTTGTATTTTTTCTGTTGGGAGGTGGGATAACCTTGCTGTGGTGTCGATTTCGATGCCTAAGAACGATAGCTTTGTTGTGGGGCCTATGGTTTTTGTAGGGCATAATGGGACTCTGAACCGTCGAGAGATGTTTGTGAATTCGTTAAGTAATGATTGGCATTGATTTGAGTCTTTGGGTCCGACGAATAGGAAGTCATCTAGGTAATGTGTGACGGACCTATTGCCGGTTTCGTACCTCAACACCCATTCTAGGAAGGAACTGAATAGTTCGATGTAATAACAAGATATTGAACAACCCATTGGGAGGCAAGTGTCGTAGAAGTATTCATTGTCCACTTGGCATCCCAGCAGGTGGTAGCAATCTGGGTGCACCGGTAGTAGGCGAAAGGCGGATTCTATGTCGGATTTAGCGAGCAGCGCTCCGGGCCCCGCATCGCGTACTAACATTACTGCTCTGTCGAACGACGCGTAGGAGACCGAGGCGTCTTCAGACGAAATACCGTCATTTACAGACTCTCCTTTTGGGTAAGATAAATGATGGATAAGCCGGAATGAACCTGGCTCTTTTTTGGGGATTATTCCCAGAGGGGAAACTCTAAGGTTACTGAATGGTGGTGCTGGGAAAGGGCCCGCCACTCTGCCTAGAGCTACTTCTTTTTGTATTTTTTGCCTAAGTATTTCAGGGTGCTCTTTTGCAGATTTAAGGTTATTTGCAAAGGTGGGCGATTTATTAAGTTTGAAAGGGATGAAAAAAAACGTATGTGAAACCAAAACGTAACTGTCCCGCTGCGTCTTTCTTAGGATATTGGTCTAGCCAGGGGCCCATCGCGTTTACGCTCACCGGGGTCCTTGGATTCTGACTGTGGGAGTTTAATTGATCATTTGCTTGCGGGACGAGAACATCTTGCCGCGGGGTAGGCTGCACCGCAGGCTGAGCATTCATGTTTGTATCTGCATAAGGCGTAGAAACGACAGTGTCCCTCATTGTACTGCCAGCAGGCCCCTAGTCTACGTACTACCACTGAATTTTGGCCTGCTGTTGTCTGTTGTCCTGTAGCCGTTGTTGGAAAGGGATGGTGTTTCTGTGACAGCATTAATCGCAACCATACGTCTGTAGCTTTTACCCCCCCAGCCTAGCTGTGGTTGCAGGGCCAACTGCCTCCGGAACTCTTCATCGTAGCGCCACCATGCTGAACCGCCGTGGGCTTTGTACAAGTTATACACCGTATCCTGGTATATGAATAGTTCTGAGCAGCATTCCGGATGCTTTTGGCCCATGATGCAACCCAGCACAGAAAACGCCTGTAACCAGTTACTCATCGTCATTGCAACCTTTTGTCTGTTTCTGTCGAATGGTTTGGCGGCTATCCTTTTCTCTTTGTCTATAGTATGTTGGTCAGCGGTTACAAGTGACCAAATGTCGATGTAGTCATTATTCCATATTTTAATTCTGGTTTCCTCGTCTATGTGTGAGCCCAATGGGCTTATCCCTCAAAAGAATGTGTCCTTGTGTACGCTGGCTAATGGTGGAGTTGTTTTAGTAGAATTATGTATAGCGCCTGGTGGCACGGATAGTTGTTTGACTATGGCCTTAAGGGCCGCTATTAAGTTGGTGTTACTATTTCCCATTTCAGTTATACTTATATTGCACACACCCATTCCTGCGGCTGGAGGAGGGACTCCGATGTGTGGAGGGACTCTGACACCTGTCTCGCTCGGGGTGAGCGGCGTGCCTCTGCTCGTAGACCTGCGTGAAATCGTTGTATTGTGCAGACTGTAAGCTCTGGAGGGTGTCATTGTATCGTTTCTGTCCCCCGGAGGACGGGATCGGTGCAAGCGGCTGTTGGGGCTCGACGATGCGCTCGACATCTCTGATGCAGAGGATGGTGAGCGCCACCTTGAGGACCGCGACCTGTGACCCCTCCTGTGGGATGCCGATCTCCGCTTTGCTTGTGACGACCGCTTCCTTCGCCGGTGACTTGTGTGCGATGGCGTAGATCTGTCGTCGGAGGAACTACAGCGAGTTCGCCTAGAGTGAGTACGCCTGGAGTCTCTGTGTCCCTGAGGGTGTATGGGGGGTTCTGCGCAGTTTACATGTGTCCCGCCGGGACATGTCGGTGCTATTTGTGGCCAGGGCGATGATATAGCAGTGTCAAGCGCGTGCGTCGCTGCGCTATTATAGGGGTATATGGGGGAGGCGAGGATGGTCGCTGAAGTGTTTAGGCTCCGCATCGTGTCCATCAGGGGGGTATTGATACTGTGACTGGGCGCTGGATGGGCTGCGGTGATTACAGGGGCCGCAATGTCCCCTGGATGTGTAGTGTCACGTGTTCTGTTTTGGGAACTTTTTCTTTTATTTTTAATAGGAGTTTTTCTGTGGGGGATTGTTTGGGGGGGAGGCAGAGCACAGCCCCCGGCAGAGGATTCTGCTCTGCCACAGCCCCTGCTGTGTGTTGAGGGGGCGGGGAATGGTTACTAAGTGGCCCACAGCTTCTTCTGTGAGGCTGCGGGGTGGTGTGCCTAAAGCGCTCTGGAGGACGGGAGTGCCTGCTGGACCTCCGCCCTCCAGGGCGCTCCTCGGCAGGATGCGGGACGGGAGTGTTAACGGGGGTGGGGAACAACAGGCTCTATGCTGTCTCCAGCGCCGGCGGCAGGCAGGAGACCTGAATCCCCTCTGAGCCCGCCGCCGACATGGAAGACAGCCCGCATTCGTTTATTAGTGCAGCGGAGCCTTGCGCCCGCTGTGAGTGAGGCGCAGGGTCCACCGCCGCACTAGCTTCAGCTTCCTGCTCCGCCCCGCAGCTTTCTGGACTGGGGTGCGTGACCTGCGGGGTCACGTGGGGCGGACATGCGCCCCGCACATGCGCATCGAGCGCTTCCTGCCCTCCAGCTCCGCCTCCCCCAACATGCCTCTCCGGCCTAGTGGAGTCGCGCGCCCGCTTCCGGACCGCCACGGCTGCCCGCTTCCCCGAGTCAGCGCGCGCCCGCAGCACTACCGCAGCCACCTGCCATCCCGCGCCGGGTTGAGTGGCCCGATGAACACTGTAAAGTTGTGCAGATGCGGCGGTCGGGTGAGGACGGGGATCGGGACCAGGCCGCGGAAGTAATGCAGCCCCCCGTTCCAGATGACCCGACCGCCGTGGAGGGGACCGTTGTATCGTGGGCAATTGGAGTGGGTGAGTAGGCCCAAGTGGTGAGGGGACTGGGACTGGGGAATATGATGTTCCCATAAGGGGTTGAGGGCCAGGGGCAGGGTGATCTGGGGATTTAGAGCTTGGGCCAGGGGGATGAGCGCTGAGCCCCGACATGAGAGCCTGTAACCAGCGTTCACCCCCCTGTGCAAACCCAGCCTGGAGGGCCTCAGCAATCTGACCTGATCCTGAAATCTCCATGAAGTTCGACTCCGGGACCAGCAAAGAAAGGAAGTAACGTGGGATGTCCCGGTGTTTATGTATCCATGGGACGGCTTGTAGCAGCCGTCCCTTTCGCTTCATTGGATCCTTCCGGGGGCTTCAGGATCACTGGTCAGTAAGGGGCAGCGAAGGGGGGGTCACCAATCGCCACGGCCCAGGGAGGGGCCACCACAGTCAGTGACTCCCTCCTTATTTAGTATGGAGTCTACCATTATGTCATCAAGATGGGTTTGTTGTGATCTACCTGCCAGATGAGTAAAAATGGGAGCATTAGTCAACCCAAATGCCATCACAAGGTTTTCATAGTGCCACTCAGGAGTATTTAAGGCTGTCTTCCACTCATCTCCTCAATGTGAATGAGATTATAAGCCCCCCTGAGGTCTAGTTTCATCAAATTGTAGGAGCCAAATGGTTTTCTAAAGAGGTCTGGGATGAGAGGGAGAGGATATGCATCCCAGACCGTAATCTGATTAAACTCGCAAAAATCAAGGCAGGGGCGCAACCCCTAGTTTTTTTTTTTTACAAAGAAAAACCCCACTGCAACGGGAGATGAAGAACGTCTTATATGGCCCTTTGGTAGACTTTCAGTGATCTAGTTTTTCATGGCCTGCCTCTCTGAACCAGAGATATTATATAACCTGCTTTTTTGGCAGCTTGGCCCCAGGAATAATATTACCGACGCAATCATAAGGATGATGGGGAGGAAGTTCTTGACACCCCTGTTCAGAAAACACATTCCTGAAATCAGACCCACCGTGGCTATCCGAGTGACCAAGCAGTGTTCTTGGCAATACTCGCTCCATTTTACCACCTCCCCAGTCTGCCAGTCTACGGCTAAGTGCCCACGATGCAGAAATGCGCCGGATTTTTCCTGAGCGTTTCTGCATCTCCCTGGCAGAAAAAATGCATGCGGATTTTACATGCGTTTTTCCTGCCAGGGACAAGTGTAAGTGAAGCGTTTTTTCACATGCATTTCCGCATGCGGGTTGTCAAGCGCTTTCCAAGCGATTTTAGCATCACTTGGAAAGTGCTTGACAACTTGGTCACACTATATAAATACGTGCAACCAGCATGGATTTATATAGTGTGACCAAGTTAATAGTTGAAGAAAAAAGATTAAGAATGGTGAAAAAAAAAAAAAACATTTTACTTACCTTCTGATGGCCCCTGGTCTCTTGTACGGCTCACGGTGGTGTGAAAGGACCTTCCATGACGTCATTTAGTCATGTGACAGGTCACGCGACCTCTGACGAGCCGTACAAGAGACTGGACGCAGCGGAGAAAAGACCGGGGGCCATCAGAAGGTAAGTATAATGTATTTTTTTCTTGTCTTTTTTTTTTTTTTTTTACAGGTACCATGGTACCCGGGTCTGGAGGAGAGTCTCGTCTTCTCCAGACCCGGGTACCATCCGCACGTTGAATCGCTTAATATCCGCATGTGCACATGTAGTCATGCGGATATTAAGCCATTCAATGGAGGCGAAAACGTCGCGATTACGCAAAATAATTGGTAGTGCTGCGGATTTTTCCGCACTGATAATGCGCAGCGGAAATTTCCGCAGCATGTGCACAGCACATGCGGATTATCATTGGGGAACATTGCAGACCTTCTACCAAGCGTTTAAGCGTTTCTGCAATGGAATTGCCGCTGCGGAAACGCTTAAAAGATAAAGTGGGCACACAACCTACCACAGGATTGTGCAGCGTAAACCAAGGTAGTCCAAGGACCACAGGAGAGGGCAAGCCCTCTAGCACATAACAGTCAATAAATTTTGAGTGCAAGGCCCCTACCTGCAGATGTAGCACACGAGCGACAAGAGTAAAATACCCCTAGCTCAAGGGTGCAGAGTCAATGGCGATTATGGGTGTTGAGCCAGAAAATTTATGAGGTTTGAGGTCCTGATCGGACCTAGCGTCGATCAAAATAAACCCCGCCCCACTGTCCAGAAAGGCAGAAATTACCACCATACTTTTGCCAAGATGGATCTTGGACGGTAAAAAAAAAAATTGTGACCTATCCACAGAGGAAATAAGTACACCCCCGAGTTGCCAATTCACCACGCAACTCGGGCGCCTTAGTTTTCCGGTGGGTGTTTAGGAATTTAGGAAAGACACACACACACACACTCCCCCTTTCCACCAAACTACAGTTGGACCAACAGAACAAGTCGCCACACCCAACAGAATGGGTTCCTCAGTTAACTCAAACCTCGGTGCCCTTGACCCCAGGCCCCCTGCAAATTGGAGTGTCTCCTTATGTCTCTAGCAAAGACAGTGGTTAACACACAAACGCCTCTTCAAAACAACCAACACCTCCGACTCCAGAACTAGGCAGCATAAATCTAACACTGGCAATCCAAGATTGCCAGAGGCGAGTATATATAGGAGAGGGGAAAGGCCAACACTGAACAGCTGAGACCATCAATGCTGGAAAGCTCTAGCAGCTCTCAACTGAACAGATTAACCTTTGCACTGCTAGCAGCAACCTTCACGGTTTAATATGATAGTGAAGTGCTTCTAATCAGTGCAGGAGCTCAGACGCCGCAGTCTTCTGGCCCCTCTAGTTACGGTAAACCCGTGGTTCCTGGATTCCAGCGATGTGTCACTTACTGAGCTGCTTGATGCAGTGTTGATAAAATCCCTTTATTAGCTGCAGATGTTCTGCCTATGCACAGGGTACACAGAAAGCTGTCAATCAGTGGTGCGGGTGGGGCTATATATAGAGCTCATGAATGTGGAGGACTACATGGTAGCAGGTTTACTAGTCCTTGAGTGATAAAACTAAAACAAGCAGCCAGTTATTGACACATGGCTGGAATCAGAGTCTCTGTCTTTATATAATCAGAATCTAATAAGAGTATAGATGCAAGTGTACAATAAATCTGGAAGAATAAAGAAGTAATCCATATATCATAAATTATATCTACCCTACAGGTAGCATATGCATTATAATTACATACAACGTCACTAAGGAAAAGTACTTCATTTGCGTCGACCACCAATAATTCACCTTGGCAAGCAGAAAGGGACCTTGAAACTTCGTAGCTAAAATCAACATGACAATACAAAAGTACAAAAACGTTAAAAGGGAAAACATGTTGGACAAATATGGATTGATGGATACAAGGCGCATTCTTAAATAACCATGTATAAATGTGAGGGGAGTCATTTCGTATGTAGATGGACAAAGAATGCTGAGATTTGGAAACACGTTGCTATGTTGCAAAAATGTTTCACTTGAACCTTGTGGATTAATGGACTTTTAAAGATGAAATAATAAAGATGGATTTTATGGAGCTGGAGTTCCTTTTCTTTTTCCTGTGATTTACACACGTGTGGCCACACGATCTCCAGGCTTCAGCATGCTGAGAGCCGCTGTGGGTGAGCTGGTGGTTTTTTTTCTATAGCATTCTTAAATAGGCTGTGCCAAGATCGCAACTTTTTGGCTATTCTGTAGGGGGGTTGACAAGCGGGACCTCCAATGATCAGAAGAACAGATGTCTCACATCCCCTTTTTTAATGGAGTGGTGCCATTGTCTACGGGACTGATGGAGATAGCTGAGCTCTGAATTCGGCCATCTCCGGCAGCCCATTACACTTTGAGTGGAGCAGCAGTGCACATGCTCATCGGCCAATCCATTGGCGTAATATGGCTCCTGCACCTGATTTCCTGTGATTGGGGTCCCAGAGATGGGTCCCCAGCTATTAGCAAGCAATCTGTTCTGTAGAAAAGCGATAAGTTGTAATCTGAGAGCAAACTCTTTCAATTTTAAAATATTGGATAGCTCTTATGGGCGTCTATAGAAAAACCAAAACAGTGTTAGATCTACAGGGTCGGCCATTTATATGGATACACCTAAATTAAATGGGAATGGTTGGTGATATCAACCTGAAACAACGGATACTGGAAGCCTGTGCTAGCATTTCTTCTGCAGTGTTGCTATCAGTGTGTCAAGAGTGGGAGAAGAGGGTTGCATTGACAATCCAACACAATGGGCAGTACTTTGAACACATTTTATAAGTGGTCATAAACTTGTACAAAACTCATGAAAGAATAAAGTTACGTTAAAACCAAGCACACCATTGTTTTTCTTATGAAATTCTCAATAAGTTTGATGTGTCACATGACCCTCTTCCCATTGAAAAAATAAAGTTGGATCCAAAATGGCCGCCATGGTCACCACCCATCTGGAAAAGTTTTCCCCCTCCCATATACCAATGTGCCACAAACAGGAAGATGATATCACCAACCATTCCCATTTAATTTAGGTGTATCCATATAAATGGCCCACCCTGTAAAATAATAAATTATTATTATTATTATTGCAGCTGCTGCATTTTGTATAACTCATTCAGTATCTGAACATCTGCAACAAGAGCACAGAGAAACAAATCAAGAAGAAACGTCACACTCACCGGAGTGTGGATCAGGTTCAGGAGATACTTCTTTCCCTCGTAAGTGTAAAACAGAGACGCAGTCTGGGCCTTCACCGTAATCCGGGCTCCCTCTCCACCTGCAGCTTGTCCAGAACTTGCTTATTGGAGGCGGCTTTTGGAATACACCCTGAGGGAAGGAGCGAGACCCCAGAATCCACACTGTTAGCTCGTGGTGGCCGTGTCCCCCTCCATACTAGTCTGTCAAGGTTAGCTTGTTTCTGTGTTTTATATATGTATTTTATGTGTGTAAACCCTCTTCATGTGTACAGCAGCCTGGAATAAACGCTGCTTAAGAAATAAATAATAGAGTAAGGCCTCATTCAGACCACAGTGATTTCTCTTGTAGGTAAAAAAAAAAAAAAAGTCCGATTTTCATCAGCTTTGTTTTGCATCCGAGAAGTTCTAAACTTTGATTTGGATCAAAATCCGACAGGTCAACGTGTTTCGATGAAAAATACGCGGCCCGCAGAAATATGTGAACAGCCCTAGACTATAATAGATATGAGCTCTGTGAAAAACTAGGATCGAGCTCGTACGAGATCCAACATTTCATTCTATAAATCTACATAAATAATTAAGTAACGTGCCAAATTGCTTTTTTTTGTGTATGTTTTGCGTGTACGGAGGGAAAGTTCCCAGTGCTAGTGTCTATGGTGCTCCATTAGGCTAGGGCTACCTTGTGACTGTGTGTGGCGCTACTGATTAAGCAATAGCTCCAGTTCAAAGCAATACACTAATTTTAAAAGGAAATCTGTTTGACCTCAGATGTTGGCATGCAGGCCTTTGAAATGTAAATCTAAACCAATGGACACTTTTATATCTTCTACCTGTTGCTGCACTCCTAAGTAATTAGAATTTTGGTTCACATGCAAATGAGGAGTTAAGTCTCTGTCTCCTGAGATTATCTCCCACAGCAAGCATCCGTTCTCTTTAGGCTACGTTCCCATCGCTTTTGATGAGTTTTCGATGTTGCAGATTTTCTACAGCATTCCTGCACCTATTAAGTAAAATAGGTTACTTGTTTTTTCTTTCTTTAATTCTGTAACATCAAAAGCTCACTGAAAGCTCGTGGTGGGAACTTAGCCTCAGTGTCAATCATAGCTCACAGTTTTTTGGGACGTCAGGCACCAGGCAAGGAAAATCAGAAAGTAAGCTATCAATCAAGATAAAGAGGCTGGTGCTGGGCAGGGAAGCAACCTTGGAAGGCTGAGGCTCGGTAAGTGCTCCATTACACCCAGAGCACTCAGAAATGCAGCAACAGATAAAAGATATAGAGGTGTCTATGGATTTAGCTTTCCAAATCCTGCATGGTCATGAATGGGAATTGGAGGGAGGGGTATATCTGATGTATTCCCTTAAATTATTAAATGGCAATTGCAGTTCACATAGTTCCATACTACCTAATCATTAGCGCTACAAAAATGTGCACTTCAAGCGCCAGTAAAAAAGATTCCTTAGAATCTGGTCACTATTAGTGATGATCGAGTGTGTTCTATCAACCCCTCCGGCGAGCACGCTCGGGTGCTCGCTGAGTATTTTGGCATGCTCGGCATTTCTTTTAATGTCGCCGTGCCTGCAAGTGTCACGGCTGTTAGACAGCGTGCTCGCCGAAGGGGTTCATAGAACACGCTCGATCATCACTAGTCACTATACATGAGTATACCATAAAAAACAACATATTATATAGTGAATAACACAGACACTATTCAATACAGCAGGGTTGAGGTGTATTTTGTGGTACAAAATTACAGTATTTTTGAATGACACCATTCACTTTACTGTGCAAGATATAGAAAAAAGGGTAATGAACTCCAAATAAAGTGAAATGGTGCAGAAGAAAAAAAAACAAAAACATTTCACTGCTTTTAAAAAATTCTAAACTTTGTAAACAAATTGTTTGGCTCGTGTTTCAATTTTCTAAGACCGTTTTTAATACTTACCATTTTGGGGTACAACTTTTTGATTGCTCCATCAAATGAATAGTCATAAGTTACTTACCAGTAACGGGATTTTTCAGAGACTATGACAGCACCACGAGAGAGGGGATCCGCCCACCAAGGAGAGGAAACCTACAGGTTTAAAAGGGCGCCACCTCTCTCCCGCCTCAGTTTGGATTACAGAGCACTGAGAGGACCGCCAGGTTAATGAACACAGCAAACAATCACAAAGTTGCCATACCACACGACACCTATTGAGTGTGAGATTATAATTTATAAAAGGGGAGTGCTCCCACAAAGGTGAAGGGAGGGAATGTAAGGGTGCTGTCATGGTCTCCGAAAAATCCCATTACCGGTAAGTAACTTAAGATTTTATCGGTCGACCATGACAGCACCATGAGAGAATTACAGGGATGAAGTAATCTATTGAAGGACCACACCCTGGAACACTCTTCTCCCAAAGGTGAGGTCAGCCGATACTATATAGGTTAGATATGGGTGTGTCTATGGAATGTAGAGCGACAGGACGAGGTAGCAGCCTTACATATGTCTTCTAATCAAGACACCTGTCTTCTCAGCCCAGGAGGTCGCCACAGCCCGGGTGGACTGAGCCTTCAACCCTCCTGGCACTTCCTTGCCGCTAGATGTATATGCTAGAGAAATGGCTACCTTAGGGAGAGAGAGAGTGATTTTTAGACTAGATCCTGCATATCATCCAGAATTTGAGTAAACGGCGAGGCCATAGACAGGGCCTGGATGTCACTAATGCTCCTGGCCGAGGTTAAAGCTATTAACAAAGCGGTCTTCAGGGAGAGGGATTTAAGGGTTGCTGACTCTATTAGCTCAAACGGCGAGCTAGTCAAGGCCTTTAGAACAAAATTTAAATCCCAGGGAACCAAGCTGCTTTTAATAATAGGTCTAGATCTAAAAGCTGCCTTAATGAACCGAGAAACCCAGTAGTTACCAGCTAGATCACAGCTATATAGGGAACCCAAGGCAGAAACCTGAACTTCAAGGATGCTGGTGGACAACCCTAGTTCAAGACCTTTTTGTAAAACACCAAGATTTTTCCTATTGGCGCCTTCCCCTCCCCCATCAACCCCAGGTTTTCTGCTGTGCATCAGGATGGTTACTAGACCTTGGGAAAAACCTTTCCGATTTAGCAGTGTCTTTTCAAGTTCCACACCGTCAAGTGGAGGCCAGTTGCTTGAGGAGATACGGAATCTCTGGAAGAACCCAAGGATCGGAGATGGACATGCTCCTCAGGCATGAGAACCAGGGCCTCCTGGGCCAAAAGGCTGCGATCAGCAGAACCCTGGCCTTGTCCTCCCTGATCTTTCTTATGACCATGAGAAGAAGAGCCAACCAGGGGGGGAGGCATACGCCAGGCTGAAATCCCAACGTATCAGGAGAGCATCCACAGCTAGGAGATTTAGGGAACACAAGATCTTTGTCTTCCGATTTAGTTTTGCGGCAAACAGATCTACCTGACCGGAGGGCCCCCCCCCCATCTTCGGCTATTTGGGTAAAAATTCCTTGATTTAGTTCCCATTCCCCTTGCGTCAGAGGATAGCAGCTTAGGAAATCTGCTCTGGTGTTTTCTTTTTCCCTTATATGGAGGGCCATCAGGGAAAGGAGGTGACTTTCTGTAATCTGGAAGAGATGATCTGTCACTCATCAGCAATCTTGACCATGTGTCCACTGGTGGTTCACATATGCTACCGCAACTAGATTATCCAAGAGGATCTTTACATTCTGGCCCTGAAGGAAAGGTAAGAAATTATTCACCGCCTTGTCTACCACCAGAAAGTCTTTTGCATTGGAGCAGAGACCCTTTTCGATATCTGACCAGGTCCCCTGGGCTCCCCACCCTCTGGGACTCGCATCTGTGGTAATTGTGCTAGTGACCCCAAGTACCCAGGGAACCCCTCGAGATTGGTGGCAGGATGAGCCTAACCTCTATAAAGATTTTACTGACTGGGATGATGAGGACATCTTCCCTTCCAAGTGCCCCTTAAGAGAAACTTCATTATGTATCAGATCACACTGTAAAACCCTGGAATGGTATTGTGCTCACAGAACCCCTGGGAAGTACGATGTCAGGGTACCCAACAGGTACATTGCACCTGCAAGGGACATGACCGAATTTTCTATGGCTTTCTTCACCTTGCCCCTGTCGAGTAATCTGGATCGTGTGCTCGCGATTCCGGGCGAAATCCGTGACACAGTGATGACAGGGTGAGATATGGAGTGTGTCAGCCTCATTTTGACTTGTTTTAAGGACATTACATCAAAGTTGGATCAGCCTGTAGTGTGTTTTTCCACTTAAATTTTGGGGGTGACTCCAAATCCAGGCCTCCATTGGTTAATAAATTTGATTTCCATTGATGATTTTGTATGAACATTTGCTAAAGAAGAACTGCGCCCAGCGGAGCCAAGCTGAAGGAAGAGAATGGACTTGATCTGACTTCAGACATTTTTTCAAGTTTCCCCTCAGGAGGGGGCCAGTTCACTTTTCAGATGGGTTAAAATACACTGCTCAAAAAAATAAAGGGAACACTCAAATAACACCTCCTAGATCTGAATGAATGAAATATTCTCATTGAATACTTTGTTCTGTACAAATTTGAATGTGCTGACAACAAAATCACACAAAAATCATCAATGGAAATCAAATTTATTAACCAATGGAGGCCTGGATTTGGAGTCACCCCCAAAATTAAAGTGGAAAAACACACTACAGGCTGATCCAACCATGATGTAATGTCCTTAAAACAAGTCAAAATGAGGCTCAGTGTTGTGTGTGGCCTCCACGTGCCTGTATCACCTCCCTACAATGCCTGGACATGCTCCTGATGTGGTTGCGGATGGTCTACTGTGGGATCTCCTCCCAGACCTGGACTAAAGCATCCGCCAACTCCTGGACAGTCTGTGGTGCAACGTGATGTTGGTGGATGGAGCGAGACATGATGTCCCAGATGTGCTCAATCGGATTCAGCTCTGGGGAACGGGCGGGCCAGTCCATAGCTTCAAAGCCTTCATCTTGCAGGAACTTGCAGGAACTGCTGACACACTTCAACCACATGAGGTCTGGCATTGTCCTGCATTAGGATGAACGCAGGGCCCACTGCACCAGCATATTGTCTCACAAGGGGCCTGAGGATCTCATCTCGGTACTTAATGGCAGTCAGGCTACCTCTGGCGAGCACATGGAGGGCTGTGCGGCCCTCCAAAGAAATGCCACCCCACACCATTACTGACCCACTGCCAAACCGGTCGTGCTGAAGGATGTTGCAGGCAGCAGATCGCTCTCCACGGTGTCTCCAGACACTGTCACGTCTGTCACATGTGCTCAGTGTGAACCTGCTTTCATCTGTGAAGAGCACAGGGAGCCAGTGGCGAGTTTGCCAATTCTGGTGTTCTGTGGCAAATGCCAAGCATCCAGCACAGTGTTGGGCTGTGAGCACAACCCCCATCTGTGGACGTCGGGCTCTCATACCACCCTCATGAGTCAGTTCTAACCGTTTGTACAGACACATGCACATTTGTGGCCTGCTGGAGGTCATTTTGCAGGGCTCTGGCAGTGCTCCTCCTGTTGCTCCTTGCACAAAGTTGGAGGTAGCGGTCCTGCTGCTGGGTTGTTGCCCTCCTAAGGCCCACTCCATGTCTCCTGGTGTACTGGCCTGTCTCC